>NW_012028719.1:212450-263974 GCF_000956235.1 Wasmannia auropunctata | reverse complement strand
GAGAGAGAGAGAGAGAGAGAAGGAGAGCGCCGTCGGGAGCCGCGAGTCCGCCGCGGCGCTGTCTGTGATGAACCCGAGGGGCCGGTGCGAGACCACCCGAACAGTCAGGATCCTCTCTTCTCCCGGTGTCCGGTCGGTGTGTATGCAGAAGTGGCTGAAAGCGGAGGAGCGCGGGAGGTGGAGCGGAGCAGACAGTAGTGGGACAGGAGAGGGTACGTCGGCGTGGCAGAGCGCCGACGCCCCTTGAGATTCTTAATTGCAGATAAATAATGAGAACGCGCGAGGTAGGCACTTTTGAAAGTGAAATTAGTTGCGAGGGCCCTTCGCACGTGAGTGAGGAGGCTGCCTCTTCCCGCTCCAAGATACAAAGTTCTCTTCTCTATTGTTTCTCGTGCGCTAATGTAACGGTCGGTCCGAAACTATGGGACAGACGTCTACTTACGAGATTGTCGAATTACAAGACGAACTCGAGGACTTATTTAAATTCATTAAGATATTGATGTACTCTAAAAGCGAAAAGATCACCGAATTTTTATGCATAGCAGCAATTACCTGTGGCATTTTATAGATAAAGAGAATCTGCAACGTACAGCACGCTACTCGGATTCTGAGAGACGACAAGTTGCGTAGTCGGTACGCCGCGCCGGCCGATACGAGGTCTGAACAGTATGACGCGACACATTCCTGCGGGCAGTGTAAGAACCTCAGCGCGACTAAAAAGCACGTGTAATCTCAGAGAACAGCGTGTCAATTTCCCCGACGTGCCTTACGAAATCGGTCTAAGTATATCTAACGCCGACATTGACGAAAACCATCGGCGCCCTATTCTCGCGTGGGATATCCTTTCACCGTGTCTTCGCTGTTACGAGAGAAAGAATCGAGAACACTCAATGAGAAACGCGTGTTTTTTCTGTTACCCTTCGTCAATTCCGTCAATCTCGCTTCTTAATGCAGTGATGCTCTCGAAGAGTCTTGAACTGTTCGGTGACGACGACGGCGACGGTCTCGAATGTATCTTGTTTGTCAGCTTGAGTGCCCGAGCTACCGTAAGTCCGAAGAGAGACGAACTTACGGTATAATGAGAGCCCGATAGCGAGCAAAAAAGAGCGAGGTACCGTTGCGTTCGTGCGATTTCGGGCTCGATGTGCGTAAATCGACGTGCGAAGCAATTTCCGAAAGCACAATGCATCGTGCGCGAATCCGACGGTATTCTACCTCGGAACGACATCCGCATACGCACCGCACCAAGATCGCCTCCGAAATGCTCGCACGTGCACGACAGGTATCAAGAGAGAGATAGAGCGGGGCTCGTGCTGCGCATTTAGTACGTTACAGGATTTAGCGGTGTTGCGCCGTGCAAACAGTAAGTTCCGGAGTTGGTCAAGCTCTCTCTTTTCTCCCTCTCTCTCTCTCTCTCTCTCTCTCTCATTATTTTTCTCTCTGTTTCTCGAAAGCAAGATAATTATCTGCGGGACTTACAACGTGCTTTACGTTGGAATGCATTTCTTGTACAGCCCGGCCGCGAGTGACGCTCGCACGAGCCCTTTTCTGCTACCGTCCACGCTGACGCTATTATTCCCCTGCCGCGCGCGTTGTTTGCACGACTATTTACTGCGTTTACATGTGAATGCAAAACGTGGACCCGTACTTCGCGAGGATATACGCGAGTACTCTGCGAGTACGCGCGCCTACGTCTCTCTCTCTCTCTCTCTCTCTCTCTCTCTCTCTCTCTCTCTCTCTCTCTCTTATCTATTCATTTTCATTATTCTCTCTCTCTCTCTTTCTATCTCGCCTGCGTGTGCGTTCGCGCGTGTTCGCTGTTATACAGGAGCGCCATGAGACACGGGGGAATATCTAAATGCACTGGCTCGCATAATAACGCGAAATCCCACGGTTGCGTGTACGTGGTCGTGCATGAGCGCGGCTCCGGTTAATATCCGCGCAATAGCGCTCCAGAAGCCGTGAAACGGCTTGTATTATCCGCTCAATTTCTACAGGCCGATACAGGTAGTTCGTTATATTATATTTCTTTGCATAACATTATATCGCGCGTCTCGCGACCGTGCCCGTGATTGTTCACCGCGTTACGTCACCGTGTCATTTTGCATAATACCCTTCCGTTTATTATACAACGTTCGTCGGCACGATCAATTCGATCGACCTTCCCGCTTCCGCTCGCCGCTCGTGATCTCGTTCTCTCGTTTCGCTCCACGTGCTTCCTGCACAGCAGATTTTTGAAATATCGCGCACTGACTTACATGAAATATATCCTTCATCATCCTTTCCCGGCAAAGTCAGGGACGAACGCAACCGCGGAGGCGCGCTCGGACGAACCAACGCCGTTAATAATTCGTTCCGAGCGCTCGTGTAACCGAGTGGGTTCGTGCCCGGAAATCCCAGAGATATACGCTGCAAAGAAGAGACAGAAAGAAAGAGAGAGAAAAAGAGAGAGAGGAGGGGCACCGATTCTATCTCGCGTTAACGGGATTTCGCGAATCTTTCTAAGATAGCTGAATCGCTAAATCGCACATTTGAAATTAGACGACTACTATTATGATATTCAGATAATAAATTCTCTACGATACTTAACGTTTACACCAACAAATTTATTTACTACAGATCGATTTTAAGAACGCAATCGGCAATTGCGCATTTTTATATATTTTATTCAACACTATACCATACTCCGCTAAATTCATTCATTTCAGAATCATTTTCAGACGGCATTGCCGGGCTTGGTCTGCTAGAAATTTTCCTTCGTCGGCGTTAAATGAGAATAGTCATCCGCCAGCACAATAAACGGACCTTACGCCACAGAATTTTAAAGGCCGCGCGTGTCGGAGTATGCGTTAGATGCGCTCGCGGACCCACAAAGCGCTATATAACGTTACCCGGAGTTAATAAACCCCGAGGTCGAGGCCTGGCCCGCGGTTCTCCTCTTCGTCTTCGTCTCCTTCTGCGTCTTTGCATTTCCTCCGCCGTTACCGCCACCACCCCGTTCACTCTCATCTACGAGCGTCGACCACAATATTCTTTTCCCTTCCACCTATCCCCCATGCCTCTCGTTCGCGTCCGCGATCATCGTCCGCGTACATTCCCCGTTCTCTCTTTCTCTCTTCGAGATTGTACGAAGACCGCAGACACCGCTGGCCGGTTGGTCACCCGCAAATTATTTTCTCCCGGGGGAACTCATCTAGAAGTTCCACCGTCACATCGCTACCTTTTCTAATCTCTCTCCATCTTGCCGCGCTCCGTTCGTCTTCCACTTCTAATCACGCTACCAGGCAACGCCTGAAACCACACCGGAGGATTTCGCAGCACGCGAACAATGAAAATGCCACGGAAAGGATAGTCGAATGTTGTTCTCGCAGAAATCTCGCGGGAATGTAAAGTCGAACAGTTTAAACGCGCGTGATAAATTAATTTTCTCATTAGATCGTATTGCAAAAACTAGACTGTGAAACAATCTGTAATCTCATATACAGGACGGGATACATTTCGCGCCTTGTAACGACATCGCCGGCGAGTCTCCGAACAATTCTAGAACGGCTCGGACTGCAAAGCTGATGGACACTCGGCGCGATCAATGCCCTGTTTGTTCAACGTATGCGGCTGAAAGCGAGCGATCGACGAATACGCAGCCGGTTTCGAAGCCGGAGGTGACTTTCGTGCTTGCTTCTTCGTGCAACAAGATTGCACGAGAAATGAATGGCGTCGAGACTCCGTCATACCGAAAATGCCCGAGGCGATGTGGTACGCATCGACTTTTGCACGCACATGACGAAAGTATACATACGTAGCGGTTTCGACCGGACCGGCTCTCTCTCTCCCCTCTCTCTCTCTCTCTCTCTCTCGCTCATTCTCTCGTACATCTCGAACAGATAAAACGTATCTCTGAGGAGGCGCAATCGTATCGACACGGAGGATCAAGGAATTCTAATAACCCAGTGGTAATGATAACCCTCTTCTGACCGTCCGGCTTAAATAGACCTATTACGCTGCCATCGTTGCCGCCCGTGCGGTACTTACATAGCACTTGGCACTTATCGGATCTGTAACGTTTATTGGACCGTTAGCCATTGTTGGCTTATTATCGCCGGCAGTGAGTAACAAGTCGACACAATGTAACCGTCCCAACCATAAAACCGTTTCCACGAACCGTCGATCGTGTGCGGCTCGGCGAATACATTTCTTCTAATTTCACACATATAGCGTATACATTCTCGTGTCTCTACAATAAGTCGAAGTGAAAAGAAGATAATCGAAATCTTGGAAGGAGCTTTCCGTAATAAAATGAATGCGCTCGCAACTCGCCTTTCTCAATTGCCTTCACCTGCTGTCACAACATATATTCAGCGTTCAATGGCCGCGCTCAATGCACACCGAACTAAAATTATGATCCCTCAAATTTGCGCGCCAGAGGCCGCCGCCCTCTACTACGGTTTTTGCGCGGAAGTTCCGGCCGAATTGAGCGGCCGCGGCTTTTTGTTACAATTACAGTGACGATCGCGTGATTCCATTTACAGGAAACAAAGTTGTATAAGTGACCGTGACGAGAATCTGGAATCTCCGAGTGGCCGCGGGCGCATGAAACCAGCTTTGCATGCGTATATACGGTAAACGGTTTTTGCGGGCCGATACAAACCGTACCGATAACGCCGCCAATAGTCCAAGCGAATTGGCGAGAGCGCAGGGAAAAATATGTTTATTGCTGATTACACGAGCGCGCGTAGCCGCGCGACGCCGCGATTAATTACCCCAGTCGTTATTTTATCTTCTCAATATCGCGTTCCTAACGTACCTAACGTCCCCTAGGCAGCGCATGAGAAATACGGCGCCGTGCTCGTTCGCCATCGATATCACTTTTTTTTAACGCATCTCTGTAAATTACTTATGATCTCGTACGATGTAACCGCGATTGCGCGGGCCTATAAATTCAAGCCAGTAGCCCGTATATACGCTCGCGTTAAGAGGTGCCTCGATATATTGATTATTTTCTCCGAAACAAAGTGCACGGGGGGATATCGATGTGCGTGACGCGCATCCCCGATGAGGATTAATAAATTCTTTTTCATGGAACGGCGGATTTGTAATAGCGGAACGCCGGCACGTTCCTTCCGCTACCAGTATTAAACCGTGCTACATCTTTTCTCTTCGCCTTTTTTTCACTCTCTCTCTCTCTCTCTTTTTCCTCCTTCATCTCTCTTTTTCTTCCCTCTTGCACTTCCGGAAGGAAACCAGTTATAAACGCTCGCAGTGCGAAAGGCCCGTTCTGGCAGACAACTTGTTTTTCGCGTGATTTACAGTGGGCGAAATGCGGTCGAATTATTAATAACCCGATCGTCGATCAAGATTATACGTATGTGCACAGCCTATCGATATATTTCATGCACTTTTATCGGCGCCTCTCATCTGCTCCACTGGCAGAAAGTTGTAGGGGAGATAAGTGGTGTCGAGAATCTGGAATCTCTCCGTTTTGCGCCCCGAGGCTGCGAAACGCTTTGCACGCGTACGCTTTTTGTCGAGCGTTTCTGCATGCATGCATGCATGCATGTGCATGCGCACGGCTATCTTCCTACCTACCTACCGGTCAATCGGTAGCGCCTAATGAAGGATCCAAGTTGCATCAAGGTAACGTTCTGTCTTAAAGCGGCACCGGTGCGTCGGTCATTATTGATGCACTATAAAACTCTCTCCCCCCCCCCCAGCTTGCGCGCTTCTTGCCCGAACGTTTCCGCGCGAGCTATTAGTACGCGAACGTGACTTCTATTTATACGCCATTACAACGGTGTAAATATAATTTTAATGTCGTCCTGGCGTTTCAGTGTACATACCGGTACCCTGTGCCTAGGGGGCCCCTTCTTCGCCGCTGCAGCGTACATTGACATTCCCGATCGTATATCTCCGACGAGCATGATATAAATATAATTTTGCGAGATAAATCTTGCATTACGTATATATTTTAGCCCCGAATGACCCGCGGGGTCTGTACGATCGAAATCGAGAAGAAGATATGATACGATCGAATAAAAAGAATAATTGACAGTCGTACGTGATACCAATTCGATAATGGTATTCGGCGTTAACGGCGTTACGCCAGATGCACCAGATTGAGATTTTTCCTGCAAGTGCATTTATCGCGCTGCAAGAAGCGCGGTCTCTCTCTCTCCCTGGAGTTGCGCTAGCGTAACGTCTTAACACGACACGGTGCGCTGCATGCCGGCGTGAACACACATCAAGGGGGAACGTACGCGCACACACACGCGGCTGGATATAATGTGGAGCACATGCACGCACCCACCGGTGCGAAACAGACGCGCCGGATGGTGTTTACGCAAGCTTTTTCCTCTAATCGGTAGAATCGGATCGCTAAGCAGCCACTAAACAGCCCGTTACACGGTACGGTGCAGCCGAATGCACCGGTCCCGGCGGCTCGGTGCTTTACGAGCGAACCATGCAGGCGCATTGGCGGTGAGGGGAAAGGCGAGCATTCGAGCATCTCTCACGTTATTGTTAAGTCGTATGCTTTTTGTCGTCTCAAGTATCATGTAAATTTTCATCGTGGTCGAGGTGTACGTCGCTTCGGTCTGAGAAAATCTTGGGAAAAACCAAGAGGACTCAAGGGACGCAATGATCGGGAAAATAATCGACGTTTTTATGAGAAAGCGGAATTTCGCTAGAGCTGTGCCATATACGTCTCCCAACTAATCTCCATGCGATTTTCCATCGATGCGCGAGCAACCGATCAACCGTTAATGGTCGATCGTGAACGACGAATGCGACGATAATAACAATAGCCACTGAGTTACGGTGCACGCAAAGCGGCATACGTAATGCGCCTATTTTGACTTGCCGTTCGACCTGCGAGAAATTTACGATCGAACCTCGCGCGCGCGCACACCGGGTTTTCGAAATTTACAATCCCTTATCCGAGATTCCGCGGCGGTATATACGGTCGTGGCGCACGTTTAAATAATACGGCTATATACGGCGGATCTATAAAACGGGACGACGGTAATCGTTGCCTTAATTTTATGGCGCCGCGATAGCGGCACGCAGACAACTCGCAACTGAGTTTGCAGAGGAAATCACGAGGAGAGTCGTCGGGGCTTCGTTTAGCTCGCAAACAAATAATCGTCCTGAGAGAAACGTCGTTAGAATAATAGTAATCTCTGGAAGATGACGAGGTTAAAAATCACGACGCTATTGATACCTCTTTGAATAAAGCTATATACACGCGTCGTTTTATAATGTTCTCCCGTATTGATCTCAGAGATTTTTGATTAGGTAACGCCGCGTGTATTGTCTGGGCGCGTGCGTGCCTGTGTGTGGGTGTGACTTCGGTCAATAATCCGGTTATAAATTCCGAGTGCCGGATTTCGGAGATCGTAAATCAAGTTCGCGTGCCGAAATCATGTAATCGATGCCGCGAACCTTGGTTCCGACTATGAAGTCACGCGGAGGCGCCCGGTCTACTGTCAACGGCGAAATTTACTATCAATCCCTCGTCGTCGGGTTCGAAAGAACGTGTATTGTGGGATGCGCGTAAACACGCCGCGGAAGCGTGCATACGCTCCGCGCGCGAGCAACGTCCGCGGGCGTCGTAACTGCAACCTTTAAAGGTGGGGGGTGACGATAAAAATTGCGACCGACAGATAAATCATGCTCTATCACTTTGGCTTTCCGTGCGGTTGCTCGTATGCCGTTTACAACCCCCTCCCATCCCGTCCCGACCGCCGCCACCACCTCTCCCCCTCCTCTCCCGCGAAGAATTATATGCGCGCACGTTCCAGTGTACCTTCAAGTACGGAGAGGAGCTCGTGGAAGTTGAACCGTAACCGCGGACAGAGAGAAAAGGGATGGAAAGGAAGGAAGGAAGAATCCCGGCTGTGGAAGGACTCCGGCCTAGGACGGCGCGTATATACGGTGGAAGGAGAGGGTTTAAGATAGATGAGGATTGCTGATGGCACGAGGATGAGGGAGCCGAGAGAGGGATGCGAGATGGAAAAGGAAAGGAGGAGATAAAGAGCGAGAGGTATACACTAAAGATCGACGAAGGACGAGGAGGGAGTGCGCTGGGGGTCCGAACCCTCCCGCGGTGAGAAGCTATCGAAGGTACAAGCATTTTTCACGTAATAACCCGCAACGCCTAGAGAAGCGATTGATCGATTGCCCGACGCGCGATTTTGCCTGTAAAGGAGCTCCGGCGCAACTCTTTTTCCCGGAGGAGCGCCTTCATGCTAATGCTATCCTCCCACCGGCGCAAAAATCCGGGGAACGATGAGCGGATGATCGATGGAAATTAGCTTTGCCCTTTAGCGGTGCGGAGGATCCCGATCGTGAACGATTGCGACATCCGCCTTTTTTTTTCAAGATTGCCAGTCCTGGTGACTTGACGTTCCGCGAGCCTTGTAAACAGCTGCAATCCGTAACATATCTCGACTCGTAAGGCATGCAGCGTTTTACACAGCAATCTCGCCAGTAACACTGTTCATGCAAAGGAACAGAGTTCGGTAATAGAGTCATGAAGATTAATTTAGTTAAAGTATCCTCTTTTAAAGCGCAAATATTCGCGATATTACGACGCGAGAACTCGTCTCGGCGTCAACTCTATACATTTTTTGCGGTGCGACGATGCTCGACGATCTGCAAGATCTCTCCCTCGAGCGTAGAGATCCCGCTAGACGCGCCGATCGCCACGGCCACGACGACGAATAAAATTGTCGGAGCGAACGACGTAATGTCGGATGTCTTTATGGGAAGATAAGTGGTCCGTGCTAATGCTCGCGGACCATTAAAACGCGACGTGTACCGTAATCTCGCGGGGTTTAGCACCGCGCGCGGAAAGTAGCCGGGCGGATTTTCCGCTGCGTAATTGTTATCTACCGAGGGAAGGCGCGTCGGGTTGCGCCGATAATTATTCTATTCGCCGCGTTTACGACTTTCTGCGATATTCGCGCGCGCGTAGATACGTCCTCCGCAAAACGATATTCCGTAACGGAGGCATTGCGCTGGTCGCGCAATTAGAACCTTCTAGATCTCGGTGGCGCGATAACAAGCCAAATGACTTACAGATCGTAAATAGAATCGCAAAAATGATCGGATGCGATCATTTCAAAAAGTCACATTTACGATAACCGGGCGCAAATGCGGAACTTCGGATCTTTAGAAAAGTCTGTGAGCGTTAATGATTTTTAATTACAATCGTTCCCTTCATCGAATCCCGATATAAAGTTACGACGATGGCTCGCACAATTGCGGAAATGCACGAGACGATGATTAACATATAGCGCATAATTTAAAAAAGTTCGCAGTAAAATGTAGCTAATTGATTCCCTTGAGGGTCCAGGTGAATACCCAAGCGAGATCTCGAGCGTGATGTAATTTAATTAGATCACTGTTGGCGAACAGCTACAACTCCGACTGGCTTTAATAAACTAGTCGTTAATCAACTGATTTTCATTGCATCACCACAATCTCTTTCCTCGCTTCTCTCGCGCGCTACCTTTTCAGGCGATAACCGAGTCCGCCGCGTAATGGGGGCTGTTGTCTGAGAGGAAAACGCTCTCATTACCGCGTTATTAAGATCCGGCTCACGTATCCAGTCCATGAGAGCTCGTCCAATCGATATGCAAATAAGTATATCGCTTCAACGCGAATATATTCCCCCGTACTCCGTCTCTTCGCTTCGCCGATACATTGAGCGGATATTTACGCGTATACGTACGTCTCTATCTCCTCGGTCTCGCGATATCGTTAAAGAAATGGCGGGAGGGTGGACTATAAATTTCATTCTTTCGCGATATAATTCAGTAATCGATAAAACCTACGTCGTGCACGATCAGCAAATGTATTAAAGGCTGCAGTGCGACACGACGAGACGTCGCGTCGTAGCGTCGTGCGCGCGCGAATTCGATTTCGCCCAGTCACTTGACGACCTTGTCGGGTGAAACGTCGCTGTTGTGTGTCGGCACGCCGTTAACCGATCGCAAGACCGGGCGAGGCGAAGCGAGATGAGATGAGGTGAGGTGAGGTGAGGTGAAGCGAGCTGAGGCGAGGCGAGGCGAGGCGAGGGAAGAGAAGGCGTCCCGTAGGCGAAGTTAATCTGCGGAACCGAAGACGGGCCGTCGATGAATCGGCCCGTTCACCGCCAAGTGTCCAATTAGTCGCTGATCGTGTTGCGCCGATCGTCCGCGTTTGCTGTTAACCGATTGTCCCTTAACGCGCGCTGTCTCGCGCCAATTTCTTACGCGAACCGAACGCGTACTCGACTGGCGGACGTGAATTCCACCCCGAGTCGAGATGAATCATTATTGATGAGAGCCGCGTATATCGATGCAAGACCTCGTTAAATGGTAACGAAGTGACATATTAATTCGAAAACATCTCTCTTTCTCTCTCACGCGGGCGGAGGCTTTAATAGTAATATTTATTGTAATAAAAGTAATACGCTGAATATATCCCCGCAGTATTTTCCGCGCATATGTAATTACGCGATCGCTCGCCTCTTGTATGCAAAATACGAATTATAATGAGAGTAAAAGAGACTATTAATGTGAATTTCTATTACATAAATTACGCTATTAAAGAGCTTTACTGAAATACCGGCGAAAGGAGTTTCTCCTGTAATTATGCGCGAATCAAGGACACCGCTGCTTGGGGGCCTTGAATAATTCACGGCGGCGAGTTCAATGCCTCCCAGTGCGAACGTGTCTATGCAGTTTTCGCTAGGTTGCCATCGGCAAATGGCTTTTGTACGAGCGCAAACTTGCTCTAATTATAGCGGAATAGGCGCGACGCGAGTCGCACGCGCACGAGAGAATCCCATGCGCTATACCCGCATGCGGTTGCAACTGTAACTGCAACTGGCATCGCGTCGGCGACGCCAGTTCGCAGAGAGAGAGAGATCTCTCGATCTCTCGCCTCCGTCGCTCTCACCTACCAACCTACATGACAGACACGCTTCGTTGGCACGCATAAATAAACGGCACACGTTCCCTTAGCCATTCCACCTCCACGTTATCTCTCTCTCGTTCTTACTCTCGCGACGCGCTCGCGGCGTAGCACATGAGCATGCAGGCACCCTGTGACCAGACAGGATAGATGCAGCCCTCTTACTAATTGCATCAGCGTACCATGTCGAACTGCACCTGCGACCATTACATTATACGGCGCGTCCTGCGATCCGCTTCGCTAACTCCCGCGTTATGTCCCTGTCGACAGTTAGAGAACTTACTTTCGTCACCGCTGCGCACCATCGAGCTCCGCGCAAGCTCCGCGAAACACGATTATATATTTAAAACACTGATTTTACGCTTGTCGCTTTTCGTTGCGTCTTAATCAATAAAAAAAAAACGTGATCTCTTTCGCAAATTTCCATCGTAGATCTTGTCTTGTGCCGAGTAGCGACAGTCGAGTCGACGACCGAATCACATCGTCCTCTCTCGTCGCTTCGCTCGCCGGTTGCAATTACCGATAGAATCGCGTCGCGCTGTACGGAGCACACGTTCGTCTCGTCCCACGACGACAAGCCGAGTGTATCGTCCCAGAAATCATGATGCGACGGTAGGCTTCGCTTCCTTTTCCCGAAGTAAGATGATTCAAGACGACGCAGGCGAAAAGGAACGGCATGCAGCATACAGGCGAATTGAAAATGTCCGAGCGGCAACGCGAAATTCAATGAGAAAAGACTGACCACAAATATTTCAAATAACTTCGTCCTCGCAAAACTAAATAAAATTGGGTGACACTGATATCGTTTCAGTTAATCGCAATTACTTCTAAAGATCAGACAAGATTCTGCGAAGAGAAATATGTAATACCAGAAGAATGTTGTGTGTTGGAGAAATAGCAGCATATGTTTCGCAAATGTTTCGCGTTTGTTAAGGCGCGCGAGTAACGGTAGAGCGCGAGAATTCTTCGGAGGTGCATATCTGACTGACGTATATCGCGAGCCTAACTCGCACGCGGTGCATCGCTCACGTGATATATTACGTGTAATTACACTGTTCTTAGGCATTGATACACATACCGAGGGTGCAGTAAAATATGTCGGATAATAATAGAAATTGCGGGATATCGCGTTATGAGTGAGTCACGAGGACTGTTTAAGCTCCGCGAGATGGCCGGGCGCAATTACCGATAGCATCGCAGGATCCTAGAATAACCGTGGCGGAATACGCTAATATCGGTCTACGGCCGCAGAGACTGGCGGTGATACGCAAAGTATTCGTATATAGTACGCCGTTCTTGACAAACTACGCTTTTGCCGATAGATTCCCGGAGAGTTCGTATCGCGATAGAAATCAGATCGGATCTCATCTCGTCGGAGAAAGAGATAGATATCGGTCCTTTCTGGATCAATTGAAAATGTATAAAATTTCCTCTTCGCACGAAGTAGTTATTTCTAAAATATCAAGTTTCGAAAAATATTTTCTATGTATAAACTTAACATCGCACGTAAACGTAACTCGATAAACTTGATTCGGTTTTAATTTTAATTTTTATTCGACATATAAGACGTATTCTGAATTCATTTTCACGTTTCGAGCGTAAGTATCGAGGCATACATCTAAAAGTGTTGCGAAATAATTCAAACTCTAGCTTTCTCTCTCTCTCTCTCTCTCCCTTTCTTTCGCGCTTCAGCGAACGGCACACACAGAGGAGAGTTATGCATCTCAGGTGCATAGGTTCTCTCGGTAAACCGGAATGCAGATAACTATAGGAGCCCGCTCCTTCACTCTCTCGTCTCTTGCTGTGTTCCTTCCTTGCCTCTCTCTGTCATCCCGCGTTCACCTCCGCCTGCTATTTTTCATTAGCGCTCGCTGCAGCGGAAAAGCGGCCGAGACGACGTGTAGTCGCTTTCTAAAACGTCAACATCGCAGCCGACAGGCGGCTGAGGAGAGACAAAGACGAAACAGCGAAAGGGAATGGAGCGCAACACGTGTATCTTGCCGCGTTTATTGTCTCGATATCGCTCGACTATACGACCGGCACGTATCAACCAGCGAAACAGTCGTGAAAAGAGAAAGGGAAAACAGGACAAGTATACATATGTGTGACTAAACAAATTTTTACTGGAGATATTAAATCTTGGCGAAAACGTGATCACGACCGATCGATACGCAATCGCTAATGAACAAGCTTCGAAACTAATACGAGCAACGTACAAATCAACATTGCATAAATCAAAGGCCAAGCAGGGAAAGTAAATCATTAGACTGTAACGTATACAGTCTTTCAATAGCTACGCTCGTAATAAAATCTTGAATATAATTTGAATCCAAACTCTGTAGAATCGTAATTTGCGCATTATTGTTATCTCGTAATCAAGAAGAAGAAATTATGAAGAAAAGATATAAAAAAAAAAACCAACGTCTGTCGATAGTAAATGAATATTATTACTGTAAATTTCAACAATCGATTCATTAGCGTTCAACGAGAGATGAAGGGAGACCCGTCCGTTCGACAAAATCGTTCGGAATGCAGGAAGCGGAAGAGGGGAGCTCGCGGAGAGATCGTTGCGGCAACAATGTGTGAGGCCGTGCGACTCGCCGCGGCTCGCTCATGCTCTCCTTTATTGCCGGGGTTGTAGGACTACCTGTGCGGACAGGTGCTCGATCGACGAGGATTTCAGGCCGCCGTGCAACGGGGCAGAGGTGGCCGCGCGTAGGTAAAAGCCGCGATACATAGGCTTGGACGGACGGATACCTACCTACGCTCTCGCGCGCCATATATCACCCGATCTGCGCAATGAGCTTCTCCGGCGAGCAACGCGGCCTCGAAGCGCAACCTGAATTTTTTTCCCTGCGCATTCCCCGCCACGGAATCGGCACGCAGGCGGAGGAGATATGCCGCCTCCTCCGGGAGGAAAACGCCGGACTTGATTGCAATTATCAACGGCGCGATAGGAGCCCGGAGTGACGAACGGCCGGGCGCGATGCACCGCATTGTCGTAATTAATGAGCGAGATGTCCGGCGTCCGCCTACTCGCCGACGGCGAGTGCTCGATTATGGCTGCATTATTGTCGCCGCGTTACCGTCGCCGCGCACTCGACGCGGTATCGATCGTTAGTATCGCGTCGGAGCGTGTGTCCCGCCTGCGGAAGGTGCACCGTGCATACAGGCGTGCATAGGCGAGTGCATAGGTAAACGAGGGCTCGCGCCTTTCCGCCGGGTGACTTCAATGCGTGGTTTCGACTGTCGCAAGACGACCAATTATAACGAGAGCGAAAAATATTAGATCACGCGGTACAGCAAAAGAATCCAAGCGCGGCCTATTGTCGCCTACCAAGAATAGTCACACTCTATAATCTAATCGATCTGCTTTAATATTCTCGAAATTAAATTAAATTAAAGATGACACATAATTGTTCCGGATTTAAATCGTCATGAAAGAGTAGATCACAGTAGAAGAGACCAAAGCGAGCAATTTAAATGGTGAATAGTAGCGAAATACTGCAGCTGCGACGCCGTCGCTCTTTGCACGAATCCCTTCTTACGAATCGGGAGCGGGGGAGGAAGGAGGGGGCGATAGTGCCTATGTTCTCGGTAGTGATGATGATGAACGTGACGGTGAACGAAGGAGGGGGGGGGAGGAAGAAGAGCGAAACGCGGAGGAACGAACGGCGGTACAGAAAGACGAGAAACAAGAACACGAGGAAGATCGCTTCGATCTACGGAGAGACCGTGTGCGCGCCCGCACCGTGCGTCGACGCGCCCCGGCCACGGTCTCTCTTGCGTGTGCATACGTGCAACGGCCGCGCGCTCCGCTGCAGCCAGCACACGCTCGGGTGTATAACGCGCCGTGATTTATATTCGCGCCTCACATCGCTCTGTGAGGGCCGCATACGTTCGGATACGTCACTCTGTGTGTACGCACGGGTTCGACCGTACGCCTTCTTCCTCCGATTTTCTCTCTTTCTATCTCTCTCTCCGTCCCGCTCCGTACCCCCCTCCCCCAGCCTCCTCGGGTTCGTTCGTCCGGTGGTTTCACTGTGACGGCCTGTACCCCGGTCTTATCGACACTTCCGTCATCGCCGCGACTCCACGAGAGGGTCCAATTAGACGGCTCTAATTGGACGGCGAACGACCGTGCTGTAATAAGAACCAACACCCCTTCTTCCCCCTCCCCCTTGCTCGTTCCTCCGTCCTCTGCGACAGAACTCTTCGTCTTTCGACACGACGATACGTCGCGTGACACCTTTCTTCGGAAATTCAGCGAATGATCCCGCTCTCCGCCGTAGGGCTTGCGAAGAAGTTTTCAAAATCAGGTCTTTGAGAAGAGTGAACCTGTCCACCCAGTCACTGACATATTATTCGATGGATTTTTTTTGTGAAGCCAGTTCAAAGAGAGAGAGAGAGACGATTCGCAAACTGTACGTGGGCGGCAGAATTTTACAGCGCGATCCGATACGATATAAAATTAGCCGCTAAACGCGACGCGCGCACGAGCGTTTCAGATGTACGTTCGAGCCGCCCTTGCACTTCCCTCGTGCGATCGGGCAGTGATATATGATAGTCTTTGTGGTAACTAACGTGACTTTACACCGTGACTCAACGTGGCATAAATCAAATTCAAGTTACACACTCTTTCTTTCTCTCTCTCTCTCTCTTCTCTCGCGGTAAGGTACGCTCGCCGTCTCTCACGAAATAGATCCGAGACGAATTGATATTTCGTTCACCTCGCGAACGGCCAGGCCGACGAGAGCCCATGAAGAAAATCTACGCCGAACGTACGTTGCGTAAAGGTCAAGTAGTGACGTAACCCGCCCTCCGGAATGTATCGAAAATCGCACGAGTTCGCGAGGCACGAGGCGAGAGAAAGGCGCGTTAGAACGCTTTCGGCGAGGAAGATACTGCCGCGCGTAGGTCCACTATTGGGCGGAGTTTTAGGCTCGCTACGTAAAATATTATTGCCTCTCCATCGGGGATTGGGTCGTGTGTCGCGTTCGCTCTAAACCACGCCTCTCTGTATCAGCAACAGAATCAAGCGACGCGCGGCCGATAGCAATCTGACATTCGGTTTGTCATAGATATCCATGAAATATACACGATTGGTCACGCATTCGAAGCAAATACGAGAAATATACATTGGAATGACTACAAGAATTCCCTGCCAGCGTGATTAACTGATACCTTTAACATCGCCTAATCGCGCGTCTGTTCGTATAATAATTGTTGTCCATTAAGTATCCATCATCCCGAACGCCTATCGACGTTTCATGGCTGACGACAGATAACGATTCCCCGCGTCATTCGAAGCGAAGGTGAGAAAAACGGTGAGCGCTATCTAAGAGCGATTTAAATGTCGTTGTCGATAAAAGTACCGTTTCCCTTCAGCGAGGCGAGAACGGACATCGGTGTAGAAAAGACTCCTCTCTTGCGGACTCGACACGCACGCGTATGCGTGCAGACGCTTGTAGGACGAATTCACGATATTCTTTACGCTCGCCCTCTCTCTTTCTCTCCTTCCGCGCCGTTCACGAACCTTACATGTTCAACCGGAGTATTTTTACAGAGATCTGTCAGAAAAGTGCTCCGAAACGGTTCACGTGTACGGGAATGTCGTTGCATGTTTAGCGAATCGTTCGCAATTAAACGAACAGTGGCGGATACGTGCGCCCACGTTCCTGGGTAAGCTGCACATGCACGCACGCCTCGCATGATATATATTGAGACGCATGATCTACTTCCAATTCTACCTTTAACTATATACAACCTTCGCTAGATAGCCGTCTTTTTCTGTGTGCGCATCTGCACGGAGGGACGCTCGTTTACCTTCAGATCGTCCGGAATCCACGAATTTGGGACGTACCTTAACGTGTCGGGGCCGACGCGAGACCCCGAGGGGCTCGATCGCGCGGCGCGTCCTCGGGCGTTAGGCAACGCAATGCTCCGAATATTTCGCAAATAACCGCCCGGTCTTAGAACGGTAGAGACACACGCGATATTAGGCGTCCGTCTATATAATGAGACGGCGGGACAAGACGGGAGGATATAGTCGGGTAGAGCGGGAGAATCGAGAAACGGGTGAAAGAGAGACAGAGCGGATCCTCCAGGTAAAGGAACAGCGAGCCCGCCTCGGAAAGGAGGAGTCGCGCCGCGAAGGTTCTCGAAATGACACGGACCCGACGAAATTATACCGTCTGTCTACCTAAACGGAGGATATGCCTCGAATAAGAATCGGCCGCCGCGCCGCGCCACGCTCAGAGACAAAGGGGGTCTCTCTTTCACTCCTTTTCTTTCGGTCCGAAATCATTTCGACGATCGTCATTTTATTTGATCGGCGCAGCAACCCCTCGCGCGCCCATCCGCCTCTCGGACCCCGCGGGGTCCCTATTTCACCTGCACGCTTGATATATAGATTCGTGATTCGCGGCTCGTCGAAATCGATAGGCCCGAGGGGTGGATTCGCGATCGGCGAAAGAAAGACCGAGGAGAGAGACACGAAGGAGAACGAATGGTGAAGGTGGATCGAATTCGCGTATCTTTCAGTGGCACAAAATTCCACCCGATGCCCGACGCTCAGATTCGGGCGTTTCTATACGTCCGAAGAAGTCACGCTCCCCGCAATTCACGGAAACCGGCCGAGGCGATCGAAATATTCATCCCCGCGGTAGAGAAACGATCGGCGATCGATGCAATTACTCGGCTCAGCGCGCTCCTTTTACCGGTGGCCCATGCGGTAGCCCGGGCTATCTCTCCTTCCCGCTCTCTCCCTCTCGATCTCATTCCATCTCCTCTTCCCCTCTGCCGATTGCCTCCCCGCCCTCTATCCTCCTTCCTTCCATTTTCTTTTTCTCCCATTGGCACGACCGCGATACGTATGCCTCCCCATTCCGCATCCCTCATATGAGAGGCGCATAAATCCCCCCATCTCTTTTTATCTCTCTCTCTCTCTTTACTCCCCACCTCCACCCCTCTATACGTTCTCCTGGATACACAGGACGCCCTTCCTTTCCATGGCCACCTTCGCCCTCTCCCTTCTTCGGGGCCCTTCCTCCTCGTTCCCTCGCATCTGCGGGCAATTCAGCGCGGCGGAGCCCCCGACGGATCGCGAGGGAACACGGCATACCGCCGTTCCTACAGTGCCCAGTCATTTTGAAAAATACCCCGGCAAAATGATTCGGCCGTTATTACGACCCGGTCTCTCTCTCTCTCTCTCTCTCTCTCTTTCTCCCTCTCTTTCTCCGCCTTGCCCTCCCGATTTGCCCCTCCTTGGTCTCCCTCTACTTCTTCGTCTCTCTTTCACGGGAGCCGACTGTTCATCGTCCCCAGTTCCTCCTGTCCCCATCATCGCCGCGGTTCTTCTCCTCCCCTCGCAACGGCACATCAATGTATCGCCGTAGCACGTCGTGGAGATTCTTTTTCTTTCCCCGAAACGCGATGCGCGCTGAACTGTAATCGTTTTATCGTGCCTCCATGCCGTTTCGAGCCGGGGAAAACTCGCCGCGACGGTTCCCGCGAAACGGCCGAGTTAGGCACGATAACTTGTGATTAACTTAAGTAGCGTAGCCTCGCTTCCAAAATTCCTCGGTACTACCGGTAGCCCTTTGACTCCGTAAGCCGAATTACGCGCAAGTTATATGCAAGCGGTCTCGATTTCCTTCTTTCGTTAATCGCTGTTTTCGCATCAGTGTCCATTTTCGGAGAATTCGGAGGCGTCAAAACGACCGTAAAATTCTACGAAACTGAGCATCGAGAATGCATCAATTAGCATTTACTTGTTAAAAACAAACGCTTATCGAACCAAGAAAAAAATACTAATTTTACAAAAAATCTAAATAAAATAAAATTTTTATCGCTGTTATCAAAATAGTAGATGATATAATTCTGTTGTTCGTATATGTCGACTTTTCAATTGGCGTCAGAAAATGAGTTTACAACTATATTTATAGATTTCGATTGCCCCGCAAAGCCTCGCGGCGTTACTTTGTACGGAGCAATACGATGCGCGCGGTACATATATTCATCTTCTTCAGGAAGCACTATCGAGCATGCGAGTAACATCGCCGCCGAGCATCTCCATCTCTCGGCGCTCCGGCCGATGCCTAACGATCGTAATGAGCGCACCGGGTACCTTTGTCTCCGCGACGTAACGAACGACGGGTAGGAAAGAGAGGGAGGAGGGTAACCTCCCTTCACGTAAATACGTTACCGTAACGTCGTGTAAGCTCCCAATTAAAGTTTCGGCAAGCGAGTGTTCTTTTTCCGTGTCCTTTTTCCTCCTGCGCCGCGCTCTCGCTATCTGTCCGCTCGCCCCCTATCTCCCTTCGTCTTACTTCGTACGAGCCATGCGTTTTCGTGTGTCCTTCGTCATCGCGTCTCCCCGAACCGACTTTGCCGGTTCGCTCGAATCTGCCCGCTCCATCTCGGCCGCGCGCACAGGAACCAGGGAGAATCCCGGGGTAGGCAGGGGGGGCCCCGGCGGGGCTCCGTGGAGACGGGTGGAGGCGAGCGCGGCGGAGACGTTCATCCCGGTAGAGTTGGCAGGGACAACCACCGGACAGATACAGATATGCTAATACCCGAGTCGTTTACACGTGATATATAGCCGGGCTGACGGACACACCGCGAGGGGCTGACCGCCGTCTCTTTCGCGGGCATCCCGAAACCCCTTCGTCTCTTCCGCGCAGCGTCTTCGCTCTCGTGCCCTCGCGCTCGCCTCCTTCCGATAAAACTCCGGGCTTTCGCCAATGCCAGCACCCTGCCGAAATCGCGACGGCGCGGCAGTCGGAGCTTCTGTCTCCGATACGACGTGATTTCGCGGTGTACGTCGGAATGCGGTCCCTCTGTGAGCGCTTTGCGTTGCAAAGCAAGAATGCGAAAGTGCGACAAAGAATGCTCCGCAAGGAATTTATGATAGGTTAAAAGAGTATCTTTCCATTTTAATTAAAAAATTGGAATTTTGCAGTACTATACGGAATGAAAGTGCGTTTATAAAAAAATTTCATACATATTTTCGTCTAATAAACTCTCTCAAATAAAATTGTAAAATTTCTAATGCCTAAAGTTTTTGTGCTAAAGTTTAAATTTGTGTATTCTATTGTTCTTATCTGTGAGTTTAAAAACGCATCGAGTACCGGAATTCGCCAGGTGCACTTCATAGAATTCTTCGTGCAAGATAGTCATAAAACTGTCCTCGAATAGATAGGATACTATACTTACGATATGTTAGATAAATGCGACAAGATAGATATTATTGCAGGTTGCAAAATATAGACCCGTTCGTACCACCCTGCTTGGTAGAAACAGGTGAATCCTCGTCGCCGCGACGACGACGACGACAGTGAAGAGGGACGAACTAGCAGCTGCTGCCGGTGCATCTGAACAAAACATCGATCACCGTGGTCGCGAGCTCGTCGATGTTGAGCAAGAAACACGAACGAATCAGAGTAGCGAAACGTAGGCGAGGAGGGAGTAGAGTTGTTGCGCCGTGAAACAATGACGATGAAAACCAAAGAGAGCGAACGATTACCGCTGGAAATGACGGAAGGCAAGAAAAAGGATGATTCGCCGGATCATTCGTCGGGTTTACGGGCGCGGTATGATTTTTTGGGATTCGCGAAGGACACGAACATCGATGGCTGCGCTAGAGTGAGAGGTGAGGAAAAAGCGAGAAAGCGGGAGAGAGCGCGAGCGAGAGGGAACGAGGGAACGGGGCATAATCACTACAATTACCTTACCGCCATGGGATCGCTTCCGAGAAGAAGAAAAAGGCGAAGAGGAGGAGGACGGAGGAGAAGAAGAAGAGGAAGGCAAAGAAGAAGATGGTAGAAATGGTTTGGTGGTCGCGAACGAGGCGTTGGGGGCTGCCGGGGAGGGAAACCGAGATGTGCCCACCATGGGCATCTCGTATTATACCTGCGGCTGGGCGCAATGATATCCGCAGCCTTTTGTTTCGTCGATTACGAAAGAGTTTTACGCGCTTCGAACGATATTGGCCGACCCGAAGATAAAAGGGGCGAAACAGCGCGAGACGAAATCGGCGGCAGAAAACAATGTCTGCGTCGTTCTCTCACGAGGACGCCTCGTCACTTTCTACCGCATATTTTCATCTTCCTGTACTGCTACTTCTTCTTCTTCTTACTTCTGCTTACCGATCTGACGATACGCCAGATCGCGCGGAATAATGGCATACCTCCGAGCGATCCTTTCCGAATGCTACGCGCGTTCACGCTCGCGGGCGTTGCTCACGCCGCTCCGTATAACTGGAAACCCGTTAGCATCCCGAAGATTTCTACGTGTCGGCGAGCACTCGAAAAAACCTATTTGGGTCATCTCTAATAATATCATTCCGTTGAGACAACCTCTCGGCCCGACGCCCGACATCACGTAACAGGAAACACGCAACCCCGGAATTAATCTCATTCGTGCCTTCGCGTGAGCAGCTCTCTCTCTCTCTCTCTCTCTCTCTGCCGGGATATACTTCTCTCGTTCAATTTGATCATCTATTTTCTCGAGATCGCAGTAGCGAGTCGAATTCCCGCAGTTGCAATTAGAAGTCTGCCAGAAGTCTCGTGCGCCCTTGGTTTCAGCACACACGCGTTATGTCAATAATAAAACATCTCCCACAAAATTACTCCTTTCGAAAAGTCTCTGGTATTTTCACGGGAGGGAAACGAAAAAATTCAAAAAAGTCAGCGACTTCGAGAGGGAACGAGCGGTCATCTAACAGCATCGATGCTGTCGATACCAATCTTTCCATCTCCCGGCATTCTCGCGCGTCGTGTTGGTGTGCGTGCGCGTATGCGGCCATGCGGTTGCCGCACGTATCGACAACTCGTAAGTAGGTAGGTTTTATGATGATCACGCCGGGGCATCGCTCGTATAAACCCGGCGACCGCGATAAGCTGTCGTCAACCGCTCGTCATCGTCCTTAGCGGTGCGGTCGATCGTCAGGGTCGAACGTTTGTGACAAAAATCCCGCACCCATGTGCAGCAAGGTAAATATTGCACCGCCCGAATCGCCGCAGTCGAACGAATAAACGAACAAACGGACGAACGAATTCCGTCGGTCACGATGCGGGAAAAATATTTCACGCTAGTTCATCGGTACATCGGGCGAGCCACACAGAACGCGAGATCGAGAGACCGCATGCAAGAAGGAGGAAGAGAAGTCGATACATCTGCGCGCGGACTGAAGGAGGCGAGAGAGAGGAAGGAGAAAGGAAGAAGAGAGCGGACGTGCGCGTAGAGAGGAAAGAGAGGGAAAGGAAGCAAGGATGCCTGAGCGAACAGAACAAACTCGTAAAGCCGCTTAACGATCCATAATTTTACAACGTTCTGTAATAACCATGCCTCCACCACTCCGCTATCCACAGCTCCTACCCTCTCCTTCCATCTCGCGTCCTACCTGGACTACTCTATGTACGCCCTCTTGCACCGGGTCTAGGGCATCTCGCGGCGCGAGAGCGAGCGAGAGAAAGAGAGAAAGGCCTAGAGCTGGAATTCTAGGACGGTGGGTGTATTTATCCTCGCCTCTAGCTCTCAAGGACACGACCATGCCCTCCTACTCACTCCTTTTCGCTCCGGCTCTTCCTATAAAGTAGAGTATCCTGGGAACAGTTTTTGGAAAGAATGAAGCCCGGCGATCGATTCCGGTTAGCGGGGTCCCGCGAGCTCGCCCGCAGCGAGCCTTTTACCGATATATTTACGAGTGTTTCGAGGAAAGATATCGTACCCCCGAAAGACATCGCGCGCGGGGAGGAAGCAGGGCGCGCGGCTTGGAGAATCGGTCCGGGCGCGTTCCTCGAACTCTCGTCAAAGCGCTCGTGCGAGAAAACATTTCGCACTCCATCCTTTCGACGGCTCTCTCCTCTCGGCATTCTTCCGAGTTCTTCCGGGGTTTATACCGCGCCGCACGTAAACGCCACATATATCTCAAAGAATAATTATCGTGTGGCAAACCGATCGCTCACACCATCGTAGATTTGTATAGGCTGTTTCGTAACCGTCCTACATATATTAATATCCTGTCTCTCATTTTTAACTAATTTACAGTCTCACGTTATGCGGCTATGCTTCTTAATCACAAGTGAATTATATTGATAAGAAACAGCAATTTCAAACACATTACATACATTATAGACTAAATCTATATTTTTCGTTTGAGCTTAGAAATAATTGCGAAAGTATCTGCGGAGTAAAGCGAAAAATTATCTTGCAAGTAATGCGGAAAGAAATATAATACGATGTCAAAATCAGGCTGAGCGAGCATCAGAGGGATAACACGTATTCAGCGAGAAGTCGGGTACACAACCGGCAGTTGATTATAATCGTCAACCGAAGAATGAAAAGAAGGTGTGCCCAGTAAAGTTGAAAGGCGCTTCATCATCAATGTCAGAGTTGCAAATGCATAAAAGTGATTGCGCACGATGACCTTTCTTGCGCGACTGCGATAAAACAGCGATGCGGAAATAAAAAAAGGAAGGTCCGAAGAACGAAGGAAGAACTGCGTTGTAACTGTGTAATATTAACCCCGTCCTTTCTCTTTCATGCCGCGGGAATTTCGTACGAAATGTCGCAGGAGTCGCTCTGTTTTTTCATTTCACACCGTCATTTAACGTGCTGGCAGCAACTCGGAAAAAAAAGCTGTTAATTTCCATATCGCATGTTTAATCCCTAACGCGCTTCTAATAAAGAAATAAGTCTTAAATAAAGAGTGCTAAAGGAGAAGATAGCTTTCAGATGAAGCTGTAAAAAGAGCATTAGCGAAAGTAGCAGTGTAATCTGTTTGATGAAATTATATTAATATCAAAGAGAGTGAAGTTCGAAATCAGATTTCAGTACGCTACAGAGATTCGTATCTGTATTTATAGACCAATATCGCGGAAATCATCATCGTAAGTGGACTTGCGGTAAAGGCAGAGTTGTCGGAGGACGTCTGCTAGAGCTACACTAGCCGTCTCAAAGCAATCAGGATACGACCGAGACGAAGAGGCGGAGGAGGAGGTGGCGGAGGGGCGAGAAGACGCGAAAGGAGAGGATCAGAAGACGAGGATCGACGTCGCGGAGGAGGGCAGAGGATCGGAACGACGGGAAAACGTATAAGAAGGAGACGGGGGAATTCGTGTTCGACGGAGGAGGCAACATCGATCCCGTGCTCGGCACGGCGGAAAAAGAAACTAGGCAGCGAGGGGGAATAGCACCGGGCCGGGAAGGGTGTAGCGTATAAGGAGAGAAGAGTCACGAAGATTGAACCGTAAAATGAGAAACAATTAAGCTTTTATAGAGTTACAATCCAGAAGGCTGCCACGGGGCCGCCGCTGAAGTCGGGCTCGGACCAGCGGCGATCGCCTCGTCTCACCTCACCTCGCTCTCGTCCACGTTGGTCCGCGTTACAACTTGTTACATCCTTCAAGGTCGGGAATGCGCACGGCGGCGCGACGGACCGGAGGAGGCAGAGGAGGAGAATGATAGAGCAGGACGGAGACCCGATAGCTTCGCGAGCATTTTTAAAGGGAACGAGACTCTCGCGAGTCGCGTACGCGCGCTCCGTGTGTCGCCGCATAGATCCACGTGTTAGTGCGCGCTGCAGACGCGACGTATGTATTCGTATATACCTGCCAGCGTGACAAACCTTTCTTTCATCTCTCTCTCTCTCTCTCTCTCTCTCTCTCTCTCTCTCTCTCTCTCTCGCGCGCGCGCGCACACGCATGTGTCTTCCCTTCATTCTTTTTTCCATCTTCGAGAACTTCCTTCTCCTCGTCTCTTTTCCGTCTCTCCTCCGCTTCTCGATTTCTCGTGACTTCTGATCGATTTCATGGTCTTCCCGCGTTTCTCGCGTTTCTCGACTACCGCCGCACGACGTGCACACGACGCGAGCGCGTCCTTGGCAAGGAAGATGACAAAAATCGTATCGACGAGAGAGAGCGCCTTTTTGCCGATGTCGGGGCGTCCCGCGCGTTCGCGACGAGCGCACCCTCTGCGCTCTTCAAAAACGCCGCGTGTCTCCGCCAGTTTTTGCGCCGGATCTCCATCCGAGATCCCTTGCGCCGATCGTCGGTTTAGGAACGGTCGTACGCATTACTCATGCGTAAGGTTTCGTGCTCCCGGATTCCCGCGTGATTCGCAGGACAAAATGCACTCGATTCCTGTCATCTTACCGCTCTTTATACTGTCTATTATATTATGGATTTTTCTCGGAATTTTTAAATATATATTATCATTATTTGATAAAATTACTTAATGTTTTCTGATGCTTAGCAAGTAATTCCGTTCATCCCTTTCGTTTGCAAAAACGTATAGCATCGCGCCACGTCGCTTAGACGTACCCTCGCATCTCCGTAGCATGTTTCTCGCTCGTGTACTCGAATAATACGTTCTATAAACGTGTGTGCACTACGCGAATATTATCCGTGCGTGCGGGCGTGCGTGCGTGCATGCATGCATGCGTGCATTGCGGACTCTTTAGAGGAAGGATCTCTCTTGATCGTACGCACCTCGTGCAATTTCAGGCAACGTTCGGTATTTAACGGCTAACGACCTTCACATTTTTTCACGCATCGACACGCACACACACACACACGAGCGCGCGAGCGTACGCACGCACGAATACAATCGGCATTAGCAAAGTGATCCCGACCTCTAATTATTAATTTTGATAATGAGGTGCCAACTTTACAAAGATGTGATTCCGCTCTAAATCAGGACGGCTCGAAACTAGAAAATTTAAACTTTGTTTTCAAAACGCAAGGATATAAGTGTTTTTAAAATGTTTCCTTGTTTGTCTTTTTATACGGTAACAAGTTAGCTCTAATAGGCCAATCTCGTGCTATCCTTACGATCTACCGACTTACAAACTAGATGACAGTTCAAAAAAAAGATTAATAATAATATCCACTGCCGCAATAATGATGACCATTACGTTATCGTTGAAAGAGCTGTTATGAACCTTTAAGGAGCCGCGGACAGAAATGCGCGACGCGAGATATCAGATTACCCGTGTAATCCAATGTACTGTCTCCCCCGAGCTCGTCGAGACATCTAGCTCATATCGGCAATAAGTAACCCTCGTAATCAAGTCATACGCCTAATGGCCGATAGCGCTACGATCGACGCGACTCGGAATCGATTCGCATCGCCGTTGTAACGCAACTTCCATGCATAAAATCCGCCCCGACGCTTCCTACACCCGATAAACCCGCGAAGAGTCCCTGGCATTACATATCCCACCTCGTACTGAAGTACGAAGTCTGCATTTACCTCTTCGTATTTACACGGAATGGCATGAGTATATCCGAGAAGGAACACGCCCACGTGGGTTACATTATACACGCAACGGCGCGCATTCGCGCGTAACACCGATGTCTCGTTTGTATCGAAATCGGTTTCGCATTCGGCTTCATCCATCGTCCGTATCGTCAGGGACGATGCAGGGACCGATTAACGACTCGCGAATTCTTCGTGTACCCGCATGCACGCGCAACCGTAATGTATAATCGGGAGAAACACACACACACGCGCGCGCGCGTGTGTGCATGTGTGTAGATGCATCGCATCGTATATACGCGTTTCACGGCTCGATTAGGCTCGCGCGCACAGCACGACCCTAATCGACGTACGGGGATATTGGACCCCGGCGGCCGGGGTATTTAACGGTTAACGATCCGTCGATTTTTCCACGCGACGGCGACGTGGAAAGCCAGGCCGTGAGCGGGACGAGCGACGATGCGACGACGGGCGCCGCGATTATCCTTCGGCCTTTATAGAGTCGCTCCATTTGCCGCGCAGCAGCGAGGTGCTTCTTCGTCTCTTCTTCTTCGTCGTGCGAACGCAGACCTTGAACGAGTTCCGAGACGAACGCGGCCGCCACCGCCGCCGTCGCCGTCGCCGTCTCTCTTTCCCTCGCGACCCGCGATTCCCTTTTTCGTCTCCGCGGACTTATCTCGCTGACGCACATGTACATGCAAGGCTCGTACGACTCACAATGTTGTCCTCGCCGCAAGAACCACCGTATATTCCGCGCTTTACGGTCCACCGGCAATGCAGTCCCGCGCTGCGCTGCGCCGCGCCGCGCGCCGGTCGCCCGCGAATTGTACGCGAGAGACCACTTGACCGGATCTCCCTGAATCTTTCTCGTCTTCCTTTTCTCATTCATTACCGAGTACAGAGCACTTTGCGACGACGCGTTGAGATGTTAAGTAAAAGTGTGCATAAAATATTAATAAGTAAGACTTAAGCAGAATATTGAGTTTAATTAGAAATAAGAACAGTTTAATGGAAAGACATCTTTAAGAGAAGGAGAGAGACGAGTGTACGTGTATGTGTGTATCTGTGTCTGTTATATTCTATTATAAAGTAAAAGAGAAAAGATGGAAAATACGCAGCGCTGAAAAAATGCGTAATGAGCGTGGTACAACGGTTACGCCGTTTATCTACCGGTTTAGCGTATAAACGCGAAATGCCGTGTACGTGCTTCTAATTCCCTCAGTTAAACCCATTTTCTCCGCTGGACCAGAACCGGTCATCGATATTCGATGCCTTATTCTTCCGATTGATATCGCATATGCACGGCTAGTCGAGCGTGAAATTATGGTACTGTGAGAACTCTCGCAAATTCCTCGATGCGGTGTCTCCTATAGATCGATGGCAATACGATCAATTCAGAAGCAAAGGCTTCTCAAGTAAAAGATGCGGAACGGAAAATCTAGTGTTCGCACTGTGTTGCTTTGATTTCGCTCAAAGTTTCGAATTTATTTTTAATTGTTAAAATTAAAGTTGACAGATAGAGAAGGAGAAAGAATGGGAACGTCCTTAGCACGAATCACTTATAGAGCCATTGGCGTTCTATTACAAAGGGGGATAGAGAGCCGCTGATCTATCCACCGATGGCGAACCATGCGTGGAGGAATAAGGTTGACGAGCGTGCGTGCCGGAGCCGTTAGAAAATCGAGGAGCGATCGTGGGCGTGTGGCAGCGGGGCCTTAGGGCGCCCTGTAATGCGCAGCATTGACGCTTTCCGGGTAATATTACCGCGAGCCGGTTGATAGCAAGAGCTGTAACCAACCGGGCAACCGGCGTAGAAAATACTGGATCGTCCGCAGACACGCACTATCCGTCCCGAAGATATCGGCCTTCAAACGCGGTCTCTATCACGATCGTTTCAGGCCAGCCGAGGCTTCGGATAAGCGGCCGTCGCGGCGATATTAATCCCGAATGAAGCACATTCCACGGTATTCCATAACATTTCGTAGCAATTAACTACGAAGATTACTTTTCGAAACTTCAAGTCTCAGCGAGTCCTAATTGAAATTTTTCCAGCCAAATTCAAATTTGAGATAATTTCAGAGATGTATTTTTCTCGTTATGGCATCTATCAGATAAGGAATGCGATACATTCCTGCACGGCGAGAGATAGCTGTGATTTTTTTTTTTTTATTAAATGACGTTTGTCCATAA
The DNA here is from genome assembly GCF_000956235.1 of Wasmannia auropunctata. NCBI lineage: Eukaryota > Metazoa > Arthropoda > Insecta > Hymenoptera > Formicidae > Wasmannia > Wasmannia auropunctata. Next base: position 235,570 of record NW_012028719.1, on the reverse strand, counting down.
TCAAGTAACTACAAACTGCTACGACGGGGATAATATTTATGTCACTCGTCTATAGATAAAAAAAATTCTCTGTTAAAAACCGCAAATATGAAGTGAATCAATTTTACAGGTAGCCGACAATTTTGTTAATTAGAATAACAAACAGCGAATATCCTTCGAATTTCGTTAGTTTTATGGAATTCAACCATACAATATAGCTCGAGTGCTGGATGTATGTGAATACATGGACCGAAGCGTATACGCGAATGCCGATATAATTTCAGTGGCAGGGACTCATCTAAAATCCCGAAATTGATCGGGTATCCGCGGAAGGGAACGGCAGAAAGAGGGCGATAATTGGTCGTTGGGGTGCCGTTTTCGCGTTACACGGAACCCCATTAGGCAAACGATCTGTCCTAGTCGGCGTCCCTCGCTCTCTGCCGCTCTCTTCCACTCCGGAGAACTCGAAAATCGGGTCGAAAAGACGAATCCGCATGTAGAGTCGCTCTTTCTCTTCTTCTTTTCGAGTTTCACGTTCGCGTCTTTCCTTTTTCTCACTCTCTCTATCTCTCCTCTCTCCCCCTCTTTCTCGATAGAAGTCAAAGGTGCTTCTCCGGCACGAGACACCGGCATTCGTGATTTCGAGGTAAAGGAACGCGCGACAAGGTTTCCAACTTAAAATTCCTCCCGCGCCTCTCCCGGCGACGTGGCTGAGAGACCACTTCTGGACCCCCTTTACCCCGCCGCCGATCGTTACCCCGACGCGCGCGAGCTTTGCCGGTGGAACGCGGCTTTCACCCTCCTGTATGGTCACTGTCGGACCTCCGCCGTTTCGAAACTCCATTATCGATAACGGGGGCGTGCATTTTTACGGCGTCGTTAAATCGCGACCGGCCAGCGACGCCCAAAAATATAATCGGTCATCGTGCTTGGTTAATAGGTTCCTGATGTGATTACCGGCGAATTTTATTATCTCGATATTTAAAAATAAATCTTAACTAAGGTAATATACAGAATAAAATTATATAAATTTTGTGCTGAAAAAACCGTGCAGTTTATAAAAGCAATTTATTTTATCAAAGAAATATCACGACAAAATATATATAATTATATATAGGAGATGTCTGTATAAACATGTCTAAAGAAACTTTAATCACGCGAGAGATAATGAAATGTGATAATTGGTTAATAATTTCTATCACCAAATAATTGATAATCATATCATCGTGGCGAAAGGTTAATTATATTCGAAGTCCACCGGAATGTCACGCGACGCCTGGCAATGTTCTCTAAATTGAATCGGAATTACCTCGATACGAGCGGGGAGAGGCTCGGGTAACCGCATGGGAGTCATTCTTCAAACGATACCTCACGGCCCCGTTTAGATGTTATCTAAATTGTGCGCCTTTTAAACGGCGTCGCACGTTATTACACGCGACAGATTTAGATAACCGGTACGACTCCGGGACGCAAGGATCCTTTGCCGAGGATCGTACGATCGTTTTTATACTGGCATAATTCGTCGACCGGGAGGGAGTCCTCTCGGATCGCCGCGATGAATAAAAATCAATTCAACCGTCTATGGAAATCGAGAAGACGAGAGGAGTCGGCGAGAGACCGACGGAATAAGTTACGGTAAATGACGATCTCGTCCGCGGGATCCGTATTTTCTCGAAGAGCTCTCACTACGAACTCTTATTATTATAATGCCGTCTTAAATAAGGTGATACGAATAATCTTTAACAAATTGCCGTAAGCGGCACCGGTATGTTATTTTTATAACAAATACCCGAGCTAAAATAGTGAAAAACAATTCCACTGCACTTGCACACAGGCGAGAGGAAAAATTTCTATTTAATATTCCTACTAGAAAAATACGGCTTCGTCTACGAGGGGAGGAAACCTCTCGATATCGAAACCTTTTCGAGATTCGAGGTATCGTATTGCTCAAACCCGAACGCGGGACAAAATAAGATTACGTCAAAAATCACTATGAATACGCCCTTGAGTTCCCGATTAAAATGATGCCTGCTGCTCGTTAATCGTAAAGCAGATTGGCCGGTAACTTAAATGTTAATGCAACGTGTGTGCATGCGCGCGACGGCATTAGCAAGAGCCGGCCAGTACGACGACGATGGACGGACGTACTGGAAACGGACGGAACGGCACGTAGAGGGAATACCCGGCGCAACCAGCCGGGTATTTAACACTGTAGTATTCCGGCGTTAATGATTTTAATTTAATGCTAAGACAGTGATATTGCCACGTCGATTCCACGAAAGAGAGCGCGCGAAATAACGAAATGATTCTCACAGCGAGAGACCGACGATTACGTTTTCTGTCCTCCCGCTCTCTCTGTTTCTCTCTCTCTCTCTCTCTTTCTCTCGCCCGGATCACCTTCTTCCTCCACGTCCTTCCCGCACGCGGCCATTCCCTATAACTCTCTCCTGCTCTCGCGCCCGTGCACGTTCGTACGTACACACAAGTACGTCGTTAGCGCGATCCGCTAAGGGGCTGGTCCATAAATTTGCGATTCGCGAAAATATCTCGGCAGACGGGCAATTAAGATATCGAGAGCGAGAGGAGGAGAGAGAGCGAGAGACGAGGACGGAGGACGCGGTGAACGGCGAGGAGGTGGTGAAGCGGAGGTCGCGGGAGGGAGAGCGGGCGAAGAGATAGGAAGGGAGGAAAAGACTTAGAAGAAGGACGAAACGAGAGATGTGAGGGAAAGGAGAGGGGAATCCAGCCAGAGGGAGGCTGGGGAGGTGTATACCAGAGGGCGTCGGCCCTGAGCATCGGACACACCGGCAGGAACGCGGCCAGACACTCGCCTAGCTTTAATTACGGCGCCGCGCGCCGCGGCCGCGCGGGGCGGGAAAAAAGGAAGTTGGGGGCCCCTCGTAAAAGTAATTTCAAATCGAGTGCGCGCGGGTCCACCGCCGATCTAATTAAATTTTCGCGCGCAAAAAAAAAAGAATCCTCAAGGACTGCCGCACCAGTGACCAGTGGCGAGAGAGAGAAAGAGAGAGACGCGGGCGATCGTAAAAAGCGCGACGGGGCCCCTCGCTGGTCCCCTTACCGTCCTCGCACACCGGTCCTCTCCCAATTTCCCTCCTTCGCCGATTATCGCCTCGCTGGCCCGGTAACGCGTAAAACAAATCACTGTCGCGCGCGCGAGCGGGAATTCGCGACCTGCGACAAGCGACGCGAAAGTAGGACGCGGTCATGTACCTTGAAAATCCACATACGAGTTGCGGCACGTCCATTTTTCAGGCCCACGTCTGCGCGCCTGATTAACCAGATTAGCGGTAATTAACGGCGCGTAAGTAAAACTGCACCGACGCTTTCGCGCGCGGTCGAAAGGTGAGGTAAGGTAAAGAGCCTTGGCGTTCTCCGACGTATGAAGTATATGAAAGACAACGAACGGCCGCGGGACGCGTGACTGTCCCGCAGCCCGAAGACAATGCACAATTTACGCGAGAGTACGCACGATTTACGCGAGTCATGAAGCAGAAAAAGCCCTTCTCGCAACGCACGCGCGCTATCTACCGCGATACCGGCCGGATAAGGCGACACACCTGGTCGCCTGTTCTGCGATCTAAGGTCGACGGTCGTTGCGAATGCAATAGTCGTAAGCGTAACGCACGTCCCGGCATTTATCGTGCTCCACCAACGGTGATTGCACAATTCGCGTGACCTTAACAAGACGGAAAGTGGCGAAAAAAAATGTAGAAAGAATAGAATGACTCTTTTAGCAATTATACAGTTTCAGATCTCTCACGTTGATCGCGAAGGATATTAAACTATTCTCGCTCTAACAGCTAATTTATGCACGCGTACTAATTAGAATAGCTGTACAGTTTAAAGTAATGTTATTTAAAGAAAAGAGAAAATCATCTTGACAACTTACATGTAAGCCATAATTATTACGGCATTAAGAGAGACTTAAGCTCGTGCTGCGATTTTTAACGGCCTGAGAGCAGCTCTTGTCACATAACCCCCTCTCCTGATTCTCTTATCCGTTAAAAGACATTTAAATACATTGCTCGCCGCAAACGTATCTCGCGGGTCGTAGGCCGAACATGAAGACCAGGACATGACATATCGCGTGGCTCTTACACAATGTATACTTCGACGACGAATCATTTTTTTTATTAAACACACGCTCTCAACCGCGTGTCGGGAAGTGACAAGACATTCGGAACACGCCGACGGAACGGCCTTCACGCTCAATCTTCACTCAAGCAAGGTATATAGCAAAACGAAAAAAAAAAGTACAATTAGAGGGAATGGCTCGCGTAAGTTTGATCTAAAGCCGAGCAATAGCTCGAATTCCAACTGTCTTTTTGTATCAACGCTAAAGTCACGCGTAATTAGAAATGCCAGCCTTATGAAACGAAAACTCTCGGCTCCATGATTGAAGCAACCATCCGCCCGTCAAATATAAATTAAACCTCGTCTTTGTAAGGTCAATCGCGCGGATCACACAGAAACGAACCTTTTTTTTTTCGTGACGATGCTGGCAGTGGGAACGGCATCGGTTTGCATCGGTGACAGACGTTAAAGTATTAGCCAATTGCACATACCCGATGTCCCTTCGATCTGAGGTGGTGGAGGTGAATAAGGAAGACGTGGTCGGTGGTAGATGTGAAAAGGAATGAAAGAGGAAAAGGAAGAAAGTGAAAAGGAGAGAAAAGAGAGAGGGGGAGGGAGGAAGACAGATTCTCGCTCGAACCACCCACCAAAAATAAAAAATTCTCTTTCCCATCCGTACTCCATCTTTTTTCCTCCTCCTCCTCCTCCTCCTCCTCTCTCTCTCTCTCTCTTTCTCTCTCTCTCGTCCCTCTCTACCGCTAGGTTCTTTCGTGTCCCCTCCGGGCAGACCCTCTTTCTCGACATCTACCCACAAAAATGCAACGACCGTCTCTTTTCAGCCGTGAAACTATCTACCAACGGACCCGGAATCTCTCAAAGAAAATCGATGATATCATTTCTCGCGTTATCGAAGTAACGCGAGAGCAAGGAGAATCTCTCTTCCGTGAAAAATTGACGCAATTCTAATTCTGTCTTCACGACATTTTCAACACACCAGGAATTCGCGACTATAACGACTGTAATATAAAACTGCATCTCTAGTTTATTAGCGGTCGAATCGTGAAAGCGCCACATCGGGACGGCGGAGACAGTCGTATAGTATTCGGCAGGTGAGTAGTGCAGAAATGTAAATTCGAGGGATCGATAAAGATAAGCAGTACTAAAGACCATCGAATATTATAGCTTCTCGTCTGCCCACTCGCTCTAGTCTCTCTCACGCGCTTCGGAATGACTACATTGCGCTGGCCGAGTGAGTATGGAAATGTAAATTCGGAGGATCTACGACAGAGATAAATCTCGATGAAAAAATTCCAGATCCTTGCTCGCAAGAAACCTTCCTTGTGTCGCCCCTCCCCCTACCCGCTTTCTCTTTCTCTGCCTCTCTTTATTACACTCGTATGAGCTATCAAAAATATCTACATCATGCGTGCGAATAGCACAAAGATGTAAGCCCGATAAATTAACAGATATAATGTATGCACAGAAAAAAAGCAGAATCTCCCTCCGGGCGTGTCCACCGCCGAACACGCTACGCTCGTGCAGTTAGACACGTGTCAGTCTCTCCCCAGTGAATTTTTTTTTTTTACCAGCAAAATGCAAAATATCGCGATCAATACGTCTAACGAGAGTTTGATCGATTCATTTCATTTTTTTCACTTCGCTGGAAAATAGGAATACGTATCACGTTACTACGATTGCTACTCGATAAATTCAGATGCGTCTAATAACTCTCATCTCTCTCCTCGTCTGTATTACTTCTTGAGTGGCTTTTATATATACATAGCTTATTAACCTGTCTTAAGTCCATTAGTATACGTTCACAGTTATCCACGTTAATTTCCCGTTGCATACTATACTCGATATGTACACGTACGATCTTTACTGTACCGCTCGAACGGTTACGGCCGCGAGGCAGAGACGGCGAACTGTTTTGGTAGTGCGTGCCAAAATATGCAAATTTAATTTTTTTTCAAGTGGTTGCGTGTGCCCACGTTGTTGGAGTTCATAATAAATTTTAGTTGCAAAGTTGACTAACCTTCCTACAATGTGTGCGCGAAGAGAGAGAGAGAGAGAGAGAGATTTCAGAAATGGCACGTCGTAGAGTGCGTGCCACCCAAATTCTTACCGCGCGCTGCACTAGTGTGGGGGTACACGCGTGCCATAGGTTCGCCAACTCTTTGGGGCCTCCGGGGTACAGCGAAATTCTTTCTCTTCTTACCTTGTCCCTCTCTTCCTCCCCGTTCCCTCCTCTCATCCAGGCCGATCGGAAACGTCTACATTGTGCATCCAAATAGCACAAAATTGTGAGTAATGATAAATCAAAGGGGATAATAAATACAGCAAAAAACTCTTTGGGGCGCATCCGGCGTATTCGTGCTTGAACTATCGAGGGGGCGCGCATTGTGTCTGGCAAGTAAGTAGTACAGAAATGTAAATGCCGGCGAAGAGAGAGAGAGAGAAAGAGAGAGAGAGAGACACAGAAAGGGAGGTGTACTTTAAGAGAGAGGAGAATGCTTCTCGCATTATTCCGTCAGTTAAAGCGCGCTGGAGGCTCGTACGTGTCGCAGCGGAGGAAGGGTCGAGCATAGTGTGAACCTGTCTACAGTTATAAATAAGGTCCAGGGGTCAGGGTGAGGACCGGGTTTACGGGATAAATACCGTAAGTTATGCCGCGCCGCGGAGAAGGAAAAGGGACCAAGGGGGCTAATTCTACGATTTAATATGATCTGCTGAAGTGTATCCCAACGTTGCACCCGCGTGGCCCTCTTATTTCCCTCCCTCTGGGGTCTCTCGTGTCCCGTGAAAACGTCTCGAAGCGCTCGTAAGTCCTCCGCTGGGATCGCGTCGGAACCGTCACAGGTCCGAACGCCTCTCCGGGGCCCTCCAATCGGCGCCCTCTCCTTCGTTTTGGGCATTCCTGACCCTTCAGGGTCACTACGCGGCCACCTCTCGATCTTCTTCGTCGGCACGGAATTACTTGGAAGTGCGGGAATCTGATTCAAGAGCGAGGACCGAAAACTTGCGCGAAATACGGCGAACGACGATGCTACAAACGGATTTGTTGGCAAGAAAAGAAACGGCAACGCGTTTTATTAGACCGAATCAAAAGGCATCGAAAAGTACATATTCATCAGTAAATTCATCGCAATCATGGACAATTAATGTTATTCGTTATATCTCGGAATCTTGAAAGTATGATTGACACTACCGATACTAACGATCTTTTCATTTTGCTAAACTAAAAGATCACTATAATTAATCTAGTGGGCGAAAATATTTTGTTTAATTGAGATATTGCTTATAATCGTCCAAGGGATTCTTGACGTATCCGTGAAAAGGTGATAGACGCAGAAAGCAGAATGGAAAAGTCAACGAAAGAGAAAGATATCCTGTTGTCGATGAACCTGGTCCACGACGGCAGAATATTCGGAGGCGTAGACGATTTTTTGTGGCCGAGCTGCGGCAAAACTCGTCGCGGTCTCTTTCTCTCTCTTTTTTCCCTTCCTCTCTCTTCTCTCTTTTTCCCTCCCTCACTCTGTTATACCTGACGAGGCCCCGGGCAACCGACCATTGTATGCAACAAAGCTACACTTTTCTACCCGATCCCAAGCCTAATGGATAATTAATTTTTGATAAATCGTCGCTTCGTGACTAGCGTCGACGCGCGGTCCCGATTTGTTTTTTGATTTTTCACAAAAGGAAAAGAAACGCCGACTTTTACACAACACTATCTCTCTCTCCCCCTCCCTCACTCTTTCTCTTCCTCGCGCGCGCACACTCTTACTTGCACGTCCTTTTTTTTCTTTCTCGCCGTTCCGAGAGATAACTTCGGTATTCGTCTGACCCCTCTACGGGGTTTGTCGACGGGCCGAGCTGTCAGGATACATTAGGATAATGCGACGAATGACCGCCGTAAAGTCAAGATCTCGGATCAACGGTAACTATTGTATAGCACCGGATTTACAGCCACGGCTTCTTTTTCTCTCCCATGGTAGTACGCGGTTATTTCTCACATGTTAATAACGACGTCCGGTAAAATAACTGCATATTTTTTAGCATCAGCCACGATAGGCGGCATGGCATGAAGTATTGTATAATTATTTCCGCTTAGCATTTTAACTATAATCGCCGTCGCCTGAATAACACATACGAGATGTAACCGTGGATAAGTCACAGTAAATATTTGTGTCACAAAATGATATATCTCAAATTACTGTGATTATATTTTCCCATTGAAGACTTAACAGAGTTATTAAGCGTGTATCTGGACGCAAACATCTAGTTAACATTTAAGAGAAAGAAAGAGAAAAAAGGAGCAAGAGAGGAGGGATTGAGAGACAGAGGAAAAAGTGAGCAACCGCGGAATGGTTGAAATTACGCAGTGCAATCTGGCGCTGGGCAATATAATAACTGCAGCCTATCTCGGCATTCAAAGGGTTAATAACGAAAAAGGAGAAGTGGCGTTTGAGAATGCAGAAATTATGCCGCACGGTCCGCAAGAAAGAGAGGGAAAAGAGAGAGAGAGAGAGACCCAGAGAGAGGAGACAGTGACTCGCGTGCCTCGGACGGGCGAGGAAGAGAGAGATTTTTGGGACACGCACACGGGAGGCTGGAATATCCGAGACGAGCGAAGACATAACAGACGGGGAGAAGCGATCAATGTGTGAAAACTGATTCGGAGCTGTTTTGCGCGCGGGTGGTTGTGCGTACGGCAAGAATGTGTCGGGACATCTAGGACGCAAAAGCGAGCGAGCGAGGCGAGCGAGCGCGCGCGGAGGTGAGTTGCCCCGAAGCGCTCGCGTGGCCACCACCGGCTCCTTTCGTGGATCACGCGCACGTCTCCTCCTCGCACGCAACGCTACTGCACGCGGATCGTACTGCAATAACGCGAATCCGTTGCGACGTCGGAGGCGGTGACGATGGCGGTGGCGGCGGCGGCGGCGGCGCCGATGATTACCGTGTAAACGAGATACGCATGAGAGGCAAGCTCCCGGCGAGCATCTCCCATGGCACAAGGGACAGAGAGAGCGAGAGAAAGAGAAAGAGAGAGAGAGAGAACACTGCCTAGATAATTACAAATATTTCCGAGATAGACTACCTCTCAGTGGATATTTCCAAATTACTCGCGATTAAAAGCCGCGTTCCTCTCGCTCGCAGAAACTCGCTGCTGTAATCGATGCGCCGCGCGTATCGACGTGTACGCACACTGTCGCGGTACGATCCGCTGCGATCCGCACGGCACGGATGAAAATTAAATGTAAGTGGACTGATGATATACAGGTTTCGCACGAACGTGCACCGCTTCCTGCTCGATCCGCCTGCGCGGCGAATGATGGCTCGGGATCACGCGAAATTCGTCGTTAGATGCGAGGAGAGACGCTCTTTTTGCCGTTTAAAACGTTATGTACTTACTTACTCGGTGCCTGCAGTTAACTTATGTGATGTGTACTTACATGCGGTACAATGTAGTATTTATTCGCAAGAATGTAAGTAGGGATATTTTCTAAAGACTAACGATCTATAATTAGCACACAGCTCGATGTAAGAACTAACACATCTAATCCTGGCGCTTTAATCATCCATCTACCGTCATCGATCCCGATTTGCAACCGGTGTAAATATATTTTGCCGCTTAAGAAAGATCGACATCGCCCACGGGATGGTGCAGCTTCGTAATTCGCGAGTCGGCCGTCGAGATCGATGGGCATGACGCGATGTAACGGTTGACGCGCGAGTTTCGCACGGTTGATTGGGCTAGATACGAATTGCCGACTGCGGCGCGGCCGCCCAGGTGGTCTTGCGATCTGAGGAAGGTCGGTACACCATCATCCTCCGTCGAGGAAGAAGAGGAAGCGACATCACGTAGCAAAAGAAAAATTGATTTGATGTAATGATGGTCGACGTCGCAACGTCGAAATACTTTTGATATCCCTTTTTGAAACCTAATAAAGGACGCCGGAAATTTTTTTAAACGGATACATAATAAGAAATATCTTTACGTAACGCATGAAACAAAAAGAAGAGACTATGCAACAATTTGTAGTGAATAAAATAATATTGTAACGGCGTTTCTTTTTCGAAAGAAAAGATTAGCATCGATATATAGATCACGGTAGCAAGAACGATGAGGGGGAAGGATATTTTTATAAAACACGCGCGCCAAAGAAAAGAGTTGCCGGACATAGGACTAGGGGTTTTTAGCGATGCAATTTCGCTAGCCTACTGTCGGTCAGCAGACTCTCTTTGCCTCTCTCTTTCTCTCTCTCTCGCCAATCTCCGTTCCTCTTTCTTTCTTCCACCGTCTCACGTGCATCCTATCCTCTCGAATCCCGTGCCATCCCATCCTTTAACTCGCCTCTCTTCTCCTCGCGCCGTATACCGGCCCACCTTCCAGAGGTAATTTACTTTCCATCTTCCTTCGTCCGCCGCAAGTACCAGATACGTTCCTTCTTTCTCCTCTCCGCGCCGCCGTTCGTCTTCTTCTTCTTCTTCTTTCCTTCGGACGCGCGCGGCCTATACTCGGAACGCGCTAACTCTATTTCCTTCATCAACTAAAAATATCCTCCAGATTTTTCAGAAATTCTCAGGCCGAGATCGCGCCCTCCCGTTACGCTCTATTGTCCACAAATGTAATCTTACGGGGAACCTGCCTGATCCCTTATAATAGACGGATTCATTACGCGCTTTTCTATTTTCATACAAAACAGATATCATGAAACATGTCAACGTAGACAGAAAGGTCTCGATCCTTCGTCAACCAGATTAAATGCGATGCACTGTATCGAGAGAAATTTCCATCCACTTCACATGTAGGAATCTTGAAAAAAAAAAAAAGATTCTCTTTTCTCACAAAAGACTGACATATCCGAATATTCCGAATGGTGGTTTCGGAAATATACCGTATGCGGACATTCTGACGCGATTCGCCGATATACGAGATTACTTCGCTTTGCACATACTAAGATAATGCATCCCGCTATGGTTTATTCCTTCGAGCGTTCCGGCTTATTGTTAGAGAAGCAGTAGATCCGCATTAGCGTACTCCTACCGCAGTCAAGAGAGATGCCTCTTTCGTTCCTCTCCTCTCTTGCCTTATCTACTTCCCCCCCCCCTCCCTTTTTCAGCTTCCCCGGTTTGGACCATCTCCCTCGCATCTGCGTCGCGTGCTGCCGTCTTTCTCGCACTACGGAACGAGTGAAGAAACGGACGAGGAGAGAGCAGGGAGAAAGGAGTAGTAGTAGTAGTAGTTGAGAGAGAACGAGTAGTTCAGAAAGCTATCTTTCTCTCTCTCTCTTTCCCCTCTTCTTTCTCTCTCTCTCTCTCTCTCTTCCTCTCGCTCTTTCTCCCGTACTCGCGTAGCATCGCCAAGGCTTGGTATAATTAATACGGGCCCCGTGGAATGCCGGTCGCCTCACTCTCTTGGGTCCTCCCCTCCCCCCGCGCGCGTACCCTTCCCACCTTCTTCCTCGCCACTCATTCCGCCACCTCCTGTCCCACCGTATCCCGCTCTTCTTCGTCCCTCACATCTGACCAGTTTCCGTGCCCTCGCCTAGGCCTTAATGGCCAGGCACCGACAACCCCTGGCTGGTCGGGGCAGACCAAAAACTCTCTCAAAGGCCCCCCTCTCCCCCTCGTCCCGTTGTTCCGGGGCCGCCGACGGAAAAGAAATTAAAAAGTGGAGCACGCGTAACGAGGACGGCGACAACACACACGGTGGCGGAGTGCTCCTCCTGACAGCCGCAGCCCAAATATTGGACCCGCATTATCCGCGGGCCCCACAGAAGCAGCCGGACGTATATCTCGGCGAAAGGAGAAGTGCGTCGCGCGCATATGATTTTTCACGGTGCGTCTATTCGCCTTTTCATCCCGGGGACGGCTTTTCTAAAGCTTGGCATGGCGTCTCTCAAGCTCTCCTCTCCTCGGCACGCGTCGCGTCGAGCGTGTGTGAAGGAAACACTTGTAAATCGCTTCCGCGTTGCCCGTGGCACGTTTAATGGAGTAATTTGTAACGAGCTAGACGCGCTACGCTAGAAACAACGACCTCTCGTAGTTTCTTCATAGCACCGTGCGCATTACAGACTGGTGTTTTTCCCATGGAAACCAGCCCTCGAGAGGAATCGCAAGCAAAATCAGAAAAGAAGCCGAGAACCTAACTGTTTCGTAACGAGCGATAATACAGGCACGCGGTTCTCGATATCCCGAACAGAACATCGGCCATTAATTCGTGAATATACTTGCGAGTAATATTTCTTAAATCGACATTACAATGTCGATTTGAAGATATAAAAAAAAAATATATATATATATTTATATATAAAATGTGTGAAATATTGATTGATACATATTATTCTATAAATGGAATTTTCTGGAAATATTTTCACGAATTAATCGCCGGCTGTGCACGCCGGGATTGAGCAATCGTAAGAATGGCAACAGGTGTCTTCGGCGACGACGACAAAAATCATTACACCGTATTACAGAGGAATCCCAGGAAGCCGAGCGAAAAAGACGGGCTATTAATTAGCCCACTTGTCGTCCGTGCGAGAAAGTGCGCCGGTTCCTGCCGAACTCGAGTGGGGATATACCTCTCAACAGTTCCGCACACTTGCCAGAGGCAAACGGGATTTTCTCTAGGCGTTATTACAAAGTTAACAAGTCGACCGATTGAATCGTCCCGATATTACGTTGAAAACGATGATAGAGGAAGATGGAGAGTTCAGAAAAAAAAAGAGAGCACGCCGGTCTGGATTGGGCCTCGATTGGGAGTCGATTCGCCTTAAAAGGCGCAGCGTCCTTTTCTCTTCCCTCGTCTTCGCAGTTTCATAACCGGAGCGCTCCCGCTCTTCGTTTTAACCGTCGGATAGCACGTATGTCGCTCGCTAGCGTATTATGCGAAAGTCGCCCCGGCTAGCCGCGCCGCGTTCTTGAGAAAATTGTCATTGCCGACGTCAGGGGCGACAGCGCGTAATTTCACGCTGAATGCCTGGGACAGCGCGTTCTTCAGATTCGTTATCCAAGTAGGGCGCCACACGGCGACGTACGTCGGCGGGGGAATTCGATCGCCAAATAGCGTGGCGCGCGGGAAATAACTCGGCAACGACGTGCCCTCGTCGGCTCGTATAATCCAATGTAAAACGCTCTAGAAAGTAATGCAGGTGTTTTGCGCGTAGATTTCGTTAAAATTGCGTGGAATTTTTTTCGGATTAATAAAACGGAGCTTTTTAAAATTCTTTTTGCACCAAATGCATAGCCAGATATCGTGATCTATAAACGAATGAACCGTAGCCACAATTTATGTAATTTACTACCGAAACGCGTGACTGAAATGTGTTGCACAATAGTGAACAATTTGCATTGACATTACCTCTGTTCGCGCTTAATTTGTTGTTATCCAGGTTCATTATCCGTGTAAGGCGTTATAGAGCAGCATTGCAATCTGCTGGAAAAGGAGATTTTACTGCCGACTGATGTATCGAATTAAGTAATTGATCACTACCTCGACAAATGTTCTCATGGCAATAGCTCGAATTAGCGGCAGGTGTCAATACGTGTGTAATTTATCAAGGAAACGTGCGATTCGAGCAAACGGCACGAAGGCAAACGGCATTATATCGTCATTTGCATCGGTTGTAGGATATTCGTACTTAATTTCGCCGTCGCGGTTCAGCCAGCCGCGACTGCGATCAAATTCGTTGGGCGACGCGATAAGCTACTCGTATTTATAGCCGTTGCTATGGCCGTTTACAGCCTTTATTAATAATAGTTGCATAATCGATCGGAGTTATCGCATTGATTTGTCGAGCAGAGCTAAAAAAAAACAAATCCGCAACGAGACTGTGCGAAGCTCGAGAGGAAATTGAACGTATCGCGCCGCACAACATTACACGATCGATGCAATTAACGGCGGAGGAAAAGGAGTGTGATCTCCTTTCGACCGTTTCCACAGATTGAGAACTCCTTCGCAGGCGTAAAATCGAGATCACCTTTCCTTCCCGTAGCGCAACCGATTTATGCAACCGGTGTATGTATACATCGATTATCAATGCCTATACCAAACTATACCCGGCCGCATTTGCCTCGTCCACTCGTGTGTTTTCCAACACCATGCACGTGCTGCTCTTTCTAACTTAGAACAAACTAGCCTCTCATTCAGCGCACTGGCCCCTCTGTTCTCGATGTTTGCCCGGTGCCTTGTTCACGGATCGGTCGCGCCTACCTTTCGTCGCGGTGCCGGGCTGCACTCTCCGGTTTGAGGGACCGTGGGCTCGCAATGCCGTATCGCAGGTCAGTTCGACGGGAAGACAGATGAAAAAAAAGAGGGGCGCCGAGAGGTGGGAGGGGAGGGGGGAGAGGGGGATATGGGGATACGAGCGTGCGGTCGGGAAGAAATTTCCGGACGAGTTTTCTTGACGGTCGAACCTGAGGGGAGAAGAATCCTGACGCCTGTCTCACGGCGATGAGAGAAAGAGATAGACGTAAGGGAAACCGGCGGGAGTACGAGAAGAAAGAACGAGGAGGAGAGAAAGAAAAGCCATTAAAGCGCGCGCTCTGAAGACTCCATTTTTCCCGGCACCTTTACGGCCGTCTGACTTTGGCGATCAGATAAGAAAACCCTATTACCTTAATTTCTTCGCCCTTTTATCCCATGGGCCACTCCCCGTTCTATTTACTTCTTAACTCCCCTAGAGTGCAATTTGTTCGCATGCTAGAGGCACAAAATCACAAGCCCATAACGCGGGTATATGGCTTTCATTTTTAACTTAAATAAAATATTACGCCCGTGTTTTAATCTGCGTTTATCTTACTTTCGAAATACAGTCTGAAACATTGTGACCTACGGGTGGATATTTATTCCACACCCTTAATAAGTGGTACTTTAATTATAATAATAATCTTCGTCTGGATTGTGTGCGAGTGTTAAATTTCGTTTCGTAAGTTTCACGATTTCGTAAGGCGTAACGTTTCCAGTCCGCGGTATCGAATCGCCACCGGTTTAATTAACGAAGGCATGGCAACGATTCCGAGAGGCTGCCGTGTGCAGCAGCGCAGCGCGTATGGGAGAGAGAATAATCTCGCGAATTTACCGACGCTCGTGGGAGGCGATAAACGCGAGAAAATACGAGGCCGCGCGTAAGATAACGAAAAGCTCGGACGGGCCGCCTGAAACGAAGGCCGCGGCGGCCTTGGAACCTTTGGAAATTTCTTGATGACTCACACTATATATCGGCACCGTAATTACCCGCTGCACCGGACAAATGAGCGCGGCCGTGGGCGAGCGTGGGTGAGCAAAAAGCACACCGGGGACTTGCCACGGCGGTACGAAATTAACTTAATTTCCGCCGATGACACGACGCGCTGCGGCGCGTTCAGCGTTTTCTCGTGTCGTATTCCACTTTTCATGGCGGGTGACACCCGCCGCCGCGTCGTTCGCCTTGAAAGCGTTACAAGGATGTCTGCGGTGTGCCCCCCTGTCGCTTTCGAGGCTCTCGCGTTTTAATTGCTTTAATCTGGACGACGGCAACGGCAACGGCAACGGCGGCGGCGGCGGCGACGGCGGTGGCGGTGGCAGTGGCGGCGACGGCGACGACGACGACGACGACGACGGCAACGGCGACGGCGACAACGAAGATGATGATGACGACGAAGGAGACGACGACCAAGAGACTACAGATCCCCCTTTAAAGGACCGTTCATGCACAGCCACGATAGCCTGAAATATTTGAGATTCCTCGACGCTCTCTCCTTTAACGTACGCGGCAGATCGTAAAATCCGCGGCCACCTCCGGCGCAAGGATACTCGCCACAAGTAAACGTCGATGATGCGTGTAATTGCAATGATTTCAATACAAAGCTAACGCGACCGCTCGCGCACGGGCGGCATGTAATTAACGCGCATTTTTCGATCCTCGATACAACTCGTCGAACGTCTTACAACTCCACCTTGATATTATCTATTTATGCAATCATATAGCAGATTGGATCGCGCTTTGTTGAAACAAAGCAGATCAATTAACGTTCCCATTGTATTATTTTATCTAATGTTATGCGGTGCGCTTTCAAGAATCGCGTGTATGCGGGAGGCCTTCGAGAACACCCCCATGAAAACGCGCCCCCATATAGCGACTCGGATCGGAGAGCCCCAGCACAGCGTCCGGCGAATGACGGCGGGTGCATGCAGCGCCGCTGACAAATGAGTTTGGCCAAGTGCAAGTGAAATGCAGCCGCAAAAAGCCGACGTGGCCCTCCGGTCGTCGGAATGGAATATGGGTAGCCGGTCGGTCCGTGTTTCTCTCTTTCTCTCGATCTCTCTATCTTTCGTTCTCTCATCTCTTACATCTCGCTGGCTACTGGCCTGCGATTCCCCATTAACGGACGGGTCCCACTGCACGATCCTCTCCACCGTGCATTATCCACGGTTATGGTTTTTCGGTCGTGGTTGCCTTGCCGGAGAGAGCCGCGGTGAGATGCATTCTCGCGAGATGCAGGCAGAGGTGCGTGGCGGAGGTGTGTGTGTGTGTATATATATGTGTGTGCGCGTGTATGTGTCTGTGTGCGTTGCGTCTTCGTAAAACGGAGATGGGAAGCCGGTGGGATTCGCGAGAACGCTTGGGCGAGGCGTTATTGTCGTGGGATTGCGTTGATCGCGCGGCGGTAAATCCCAGGCATATTGCTGTAATTATTATACGCTTCGTCATTAAAATCGCGTGAAAACGTTTAATTCGGGAAAAAAATAAGAACAATCAGGGAAAAAATGACGTCTAATTGAGTTTCTTGATGATATCGAATCCAGATCGACGAAATCTGCAGCCGCAGATGAGAGGTGGCGACGATGGGTCCAGCGGCGCGGTTTGCACGATCACGTCACGCTACCGACGCGAAGGCAATCGTTTCACAATTATTGCAATAATCGGTTTGCACGGGCCTTTTCTCGAGCGAAACAACCCGAACCGGGGCCCCGTGTAACCGCCCTGCGCGCGCGAGAGCGCCTTAATTTACATCGCCGACTTAAAATTACCATGATTAGGCGGCGCAGTGAGCGGCGGGCCTCTGCTGAATGCAACGTACATCCCGTTCGCGATCGGCGGCCGCGGCCGTATGATAAATAACGCGGGGCCCATACGTTACACACCGTGGTACAAACGAAACACATGCGCGAATCGTGAGGCAGAGAAGCGCGACGTGGGGCACGATAGGGGGTGGAGGTAGGACGGGGCAGGAGAGGTAAGAAGAACGGCGGTGGAAGAGGGCCTCGATGTGAGTAACGAATATCTGATAGCGAATCCCCGGCATTTCCAACGTATATCCCTCGGCTCTCCGCGGAACGAATGCGGGCCCCTCTCGACACCGTGTGGCCCCCCGCGCGCTCTCGAGAACCGATGCCACGGTTCCCCTTACCCACGCGTTCTACCGTGATCATTCTTGCGTACGCAGAAACGAGAGACAGCTTTGAGAGGGAAGGGAGAGAGAGGGAGAGAGAGAGAGAGAGAGAAAGCGAGCGGGACGCGCAGAAATAATACTTTTACTTTCGATCAACGATCCCTTCCTCCCGAATTTCACGTCACGTCCGAGGGGGGCCCTTGTCTCGGGCGAAACTTCAAGAAGAATAAGCGCGTGCACTGGCAAATTAAGCTTTTATTCCGTGACATTCCTCTTAACCTTCTCCTCCCGAATTTGCATGCGTGAAGATCATTATGTCTCACGCGAAAAAATGTTACGCCGAATAAATAAAAGTTTTTTACTTCTGCTAATTTGATACGCTCGTGACATTATTACCTACAAACTCCCACCCTCCCCCCGTTTCATGCGCTAATTATCACGATTTCCTCCTTTTAAATGGATTTGGATGTTTCAGTATGGGAACAACTGACCGCAATTGTGTTCTAGATAAAAACCTGTACAAAAAGCAGTCAAAAGAAAAGATTCGTTTTATTGGCGATCGTACACGTCGCGAGTTGTGAATCACCGATCATGAGTATTATAATTCATATTCAAAGTCTCAGCATCATTTTTAATTCTCTTGCGTCCACTCCCCATAATTCGCGGGTAACGTTTCTGCTCGTACACGACGAATGTAATTTTTTTTTTCATATCACGATAAGCTATTACGTTATGTCGCAACGTGCAATTAAACTGCCGAAAATCGTCGACGTGGAAAAATGTGGCGGTGCCGTCGTCCACTGTCGCGCTATTCTCTGACCGCCGCGCGATAAATTTCGCGGACGCGATTGTTATAATCGGACGCTCGTCGTTGATATTTATCTGTTCCAATTAAGGATTCGGCCGGCACGCGTATATCATCGCGACGATGCACCGAAGGTGAAAGGCACCGGCAGAACCGCGGCGGCTGACCTTGCCCGAATAACGTCACGGGCAATCTCGGCGACGACGACGATTATCTTAATTTTCGAATCTCGTTAGCGAAATTTAATACAAACATAGGGCTCCGCGCGCGACGGCGTCCTTCAAATTTATATGTACGCATTACGCATTAAAAGCCGAAATTATTCGTGTACGTTATAATGCCGCGGCTGGCCTTGCTATGAGAGAATTGCGTCGGACTCGCTCTCGCCGGGCGCGCAGTATCCGCGCTCGGTTTGCAGGCTATTTACCTTGAGGGGAAAATATCGTCGTGAAAGTGCCTTATATTGTAAGCGGACACTTCAATTATAAACTCAAATCGAAGAATTAATCACGTCGTCATAGCAATTTAAAATATACATGTAAAGTGGATGTAAAAGTAAACGAGACGACTCGATCGCAAAGTTGCAATTTTCAGAGATTATCTTAATTTTTGTTCCAAGTAAAAAAACACGAGTGCAACGCAAAATCCCCAGTGGCTATTGACTAGTTTTACTGTACCTGCGTCGCGCGCCGTGCTGTGTAAATAAAACGGAACCACAATTACTGAGGCTAGGTCAGCGACAATTTGCGCATAGTGATACGGCGCTGGGTTCACAGTGCCACTTGTCTGTGTAAATACGGGTGTTGGAAACCAGTTTTGCAATTATCCGATTGGGAGTTTGAAAATATCGGACGTATTGGTCTCGACAGAGAAAAGAGGAGCGCATATGCGCGAGCTTCACGCCAAGCGGGGCAAACACCAAACAGAATCTCTTCGCTGGTAAACATCAATATTTTCCTCGAACAGCACGTGCCACCAACACGCATTCCATCGGTTACAGATGGCAAACGAGACGCGAATGCGACGGTGACGCTTGCATTCGAGCGCGCTACATGACGCGCGAGCGAGCGAGGAAGACGGGAAGGCGGCCGGCCGCGCCGCGTCGAGGAGAGCGCGAGAGAAGGAGCCGTGCGAGGGAAGTGTCCGAAGTGGCTTTCGGTTCGAGTTACACGAGGTGGAGAGACGCACGTTGCACGTATACACGCTCACGCCGCCGCACCGTCATTCACGCCGCGGCGGGGCACGCACGCGTCGCAGCTCGTACGCGACTCGTACGAGGCGAAATGGCGTGAACGGTACGCGGCGTTACCCATATTCATGCCCATCAACACCGATGCGTATCCTCCGGAATCTTCAATTACGAATCGCCAATGCCTCGTACGAAATTGTTGCACGCTTTAAGCGTCGAGGTAAATCGATCGACACGTACATACACTCGCGTTATTACGGCGCGCGCATAACGCATACCGCGTTACCGATTGCATCCCACGCACGGTTGGCGGAACCAAGAGAAAGCACGCGTTAGCGTTAACGATACGCTACTCCTAAAAAGCGAACGCGTTGTTATAAATGAAATTACAAAATTACTGCACGAGATCTTTTTTTATAATAGCTTATGCATTATTGGCCTTAATTTCTAATTGCTAAGAGTATCATAAATATCGCACGTAATTCTAGATGAGAAAAATCTCGCAAGACAGAGAGAAAGAAATCGATATCGGCATACGTATAGTCGTGAGAATCGTAAGCATTTAATACGCGCGGTCATAGGGAGTTATATTGCGTAATGACGGACTGCATCTCGTTTCGAACGACTGATCTTTTTCTCACGGCACGTCCTTGTAATTAATCTCACGTCGCTTATAACCACTAAGCTAGAGAATACACGAAATGGTGCTAACTCGACAAGCTACTATACTGGTGATTCGTTTCAGTAGAAATCATTACGATAACGAGGGTCAAGTTACAACTCGGCCACACAATGACCACTCCGCACTGTCGGCCAACAATAGTAACGAGCGTGTGACGTAAGATGCAGTTGGATACGCGTGTAATCGAGACAGAGGTCCGGCGATCCTAAAATTCTTCGACGTTTCCTATACCTAGCTCGACCAACCAGGACAAAGCCAAGTGTGAAGTCCGAATTTTTTTTTCTGACCCAGATTAACCGATTCGTCACGGACATTCGATATCGGAGTATCGAACATTATTCAGCTACTTCTTCGACGTTGTCACATTTCACACACTTTATATTCGGTTTGCCGATAAAAGTAAAACATAAATGTTGATTTTATCCAAACAAAAAGTATATTAAATTGATAAATGTGATAAAAAAAAAAGATTATGGCTTGACAGCCCGGTTTTTATTCTTTAACCGCGTTGTAAATTCCGTCTCGTCAAAAGGATTATCAGACGCGAAATATCACGCGAGACAGGCACGCACTGTAGCAGATACATCGAGACACGCGTATAACGTCAGCCACCCGAGAAACATCCTGCGGACAAAGTACGTCACGAGGCGTACGAGGCTAGACGACAGGTGGTCGTGCTTCTCCTCTCTCGAAAGTCAAGACTTCGACGAAGATCGTGAGCGATCTTCCACGTAACTTCGGCCCCGAACGCGCCACGATGAAAGAAGATAAAGGGCTTGAAGACCGTAGCCGATGATCGGATTGCGGTAGCCTGCAACGGAAGTATGGTAGCGAAGTAAATGGCAGGGCGGCGTTTAAAATGCAATTGTGCGAGCCCGAGATTCGATGCTCCAAAATCTCACGATTTACTTTACTACACGATCTATTTAAAAGTGCGTTAGATATGTCCCATCATTCTTTGTGTATAAATTTTACGTACTAATACATGTTGCACTTAAAGATAAACTGAATTCCATTATATTTCATATCTTATTACTCTTGTGTTAATCTAACAAACGTCAATTTTTACGATAATTAAACAAAACGATGGATTGGTGTTCCCAGATGTTCCCAGATGCATTTACTGTCATAATTCTGAAGAAGGGATAATACGAAGGTCTGATACACTCAATGATAACGCTCGCGCGATGAAGGCGTACTTTGAGTCATACTTTATCAGTAATTGCTTCAAGCAACTTATTGCAAATACGAGGTACAATGTTCTGACTCTTGCATAAACCTCGTCGACACGGGCGATATACTGCCTAGGAACTTCCTGGTTCTATGCATTCCGCAGCCACGAAGTTCGCTTTGGGAGAGTCATGCGGCGTCAGATACTAGATAATATTTTCATTTCCGACCTCTTGAATGCCCTTGCCGAGGAAATCGTAGCGATTATCGAGTGGTAGAGAACGAGATACGCGCGTGCACGCCTCCGCGCGACACGTAGAGCCACGAATCAACTTTTAGCGCCCGTATATGAACGCGTACGCGTCTCCACGCGCGCATCCTCGAGGCGAAGACGCCGGTATTACATTTCGTCTTCGTGTGTACAGAGTGTATCAAAATTATCGAGACATTTCCTCGCATCCAGCTTTTAAGACTTAAAATTCGAAAATTTGTATAAAAGCTGTAAAAATAATGCTGAAATAAATTTTATGTGCATTAATTAATTGACAGAGCGAGAGGGGCAAAAACAAAAAGAGTTTGCAATTTTATTTATTTATTCTATATCTATTTCTATATTTGAAATTGAATCTAAATTAAATATTTTTTAAATTTCCACTCATCTGTGATAAACTAAAAATTATGAATTGGCATTTGCCGATTCAGATATATGTACTCGAAGATAGCGCGTGACTTCTGAGACACTCTGTATATTGAACCGATTCCCGGGAAGGCATTTAAGCCAACCAACCACCTGCTGTTAGTCTGATGCTGCTCAGACTAACTATCTCTCTCTCTCTCTCTCTCTCTCTCTTTCTCGGATCTTCTTCTCGCTACCTCGTCTTCCTTTTCTCCCGCTACCCTGCGCCAGTTGTCCACCGCATCACCCAGCAGCCGCTCCCCCGCGTCTTCCACTCTAGCTTGTATTCAGACATATTACGGCATCGTGCCGATTCTCATCCGGCGGATGAACCAGAGCTAGTTATGCAAGTCGAAAAGGCACAGGGAGAGCAAGGTCGTCGCGCAGCGACGGCGATGATGACGACGATTCTATGACCTTTCTCTCTGTCGCTCTCTTTCTCTCTCTTGACCAGCAGTGGTACCGCGAGGAGTACGTCCATTTAAATCGCGAGCTAGGCTTTCCCCAGCCTTAGCTACGTTTGGGATAGTCCCTCGATAAATAGGCAAATCAAGAAATTATTTGACACAATTTCTATTACCTTTTCTATGCTTTGCCCGTTAAAGAGGCGAGTAAATCGTAACTGATTGCTTGACTCGCGTCTCTACCGACACCATGCTGATCATTGCGAACGCAAGCGTAAAAACTTCAAAGGTAAACGATTCGAAAAGCGACGATGTTTTTCTCGACGTTCGGCAGTCGGCAATGAGATGAGAATTTACAAGTGCATTAAACGCGGAGACGTCGCGATACTTGGCTTCTCGCTTAGTGCTTGCGACGGCGGATAAAAAAGAAAAATGCTGCCGGGTCTGATAACGGGGCAGCGCGTGTAAACTCGTAATCTAACGATAAACGCCGCATTCCAGGCATCCGCGCGACGGCACATATATACGCGACATAAAATCAGAGACGGTCGTCGTAATAACGATCCCCCGAGCCGTCCGGTTCATCCGCTTTGCCAATCTAATTATGATCAGGTGGCGGATCGCATTTAGAAAATTTTCCAAGTTTCGCCGATCGTCGATAAGAGTATAGCAGATGAAGACATATAAATAGACGGATAAACTGGACGCGGAAGAGAAGCAAAAAGAGAGCTTGCCCTGGGTAG
>NW_012028719.1:191662-212430 GCF_000956235.1 Wasmannia auropunctata | reverse complement strand
GAAGACGGCGGCGTAGAGACGATCCTCCGAGATCGCGAACGTGTGGAGATCGCCGACGAGTGGACTGACCTGGTCGATGAGTCTCAGGTGGACGTCTCCCTCTTCCTCACGACCGGGCAGCAGCGAGACCGAGAAGCGGCAAGCGGAAGCCTCACCTGAAGCTGAACCCCGCGGTGCTCGGGGAACGCGGAAATGCACCGGGAGCGCTGAACAACGGTAGATAGACGCTGGCTTGATTGGACGTCGGCTTAATTAAAAGTCTTACTCGCCCCTCGTCCGTCTCACTGCGTCATCGTCGCTGCCGGGCGTCATCGTCGCGCGCTCCGCGCGAGTGAAAGGCTCGGCGAAATTAAAATCCGGCGTCCCACCGGATATTTAGACCGGGTCTGTTCACGTGCCACGGCTAGTCTTAAACGTAACTCTGAATGTCAATTTGTTCGCGCGCGCGCACCAATCCTCACACGTCGCGCCGGGTGAGAATCCGCAACCTGCGGCGAAAGCGATAATCCACGGGACTCATTCATCGATGTTAGTCGAACTTGAGTTGAATAGAATAATGATGACATTTCATTCTAAGCCGCGTTCATATCAATGGTACTTGTTGCGTAACGTAAACCGTACGTTTATTCATCGAGAGGTAAGACAGCATATAAAAGGGTAATCGATCGTGGTCGTGATACGATGTTTTTACGACAACTTAAGTCATACGATAAGCAATATCGCAGGAGACCGACTTGCCTATAATTGAATTGCTGAAGACTGCTGCGGTTGCATTGACACCCGGTTTAATGATATCATCATGTTACTAATGTTGCATACGTTTTACTTATATCAAAATATCACGTCGAGGGTGCTAGGGTCAACAAATCCCGTTTGAGAAATGGCTTGACTAATTGGAACGTTGAGCGCGAGTAAATGGTTATCTTCAATGGTTCTTAACAATGTTTCGATACAAATCAAGCGAGTGAGAAAGTTCCTTCGCTACGTGTATTTTTTCCACAATATCTTTCACGTATTAAAGGTACCGACGAAACTATATGTATTACCTAACAGTCTATCATATCGCATATCAATCTGAATTTTCAACATCAATGCCGCAAACGATAGGCAAACAGAATATGATTAATAGTTTCTGAGCGTCAAAATTGCCGACGCATATTTGTCAGTCTAATAAACACTTTCGCCGTAAAGAAATTTGTAAGATAATTTGTCGTATCCTATGCGGTCGAATGTAACAAATTACATTATACTGTCTATAAATATCTCGTCTGTCATAATCTCAACGCATCTGACGCATCCTCGCGTACACCCAGCCACAATTACGATTCCGCGCGGACGGCCCGTTGATTGAACGTGGACTTAATTAAAAGTCGATCTTGTAGACGCGCAGCCCCGGCGAATGTCCGTGTCATTGCTACATCGTCATCGTCATCGATGACACGGTGTTGCAGTGATAGCGTTAAAAGGCATCGCGCGGCGTCTCTATCGGCCGCCTAATGATATATACTCGCAGCACGAGCCTTAAACGCTCGTAAATTAGAACGCGACGAGTTTTCGCGCGATTCCACTCGCTTACGAGAACGGCCTTTATTTACGAGCACGCGCGCGGAACCGCGAGGAGCCACAGACGCGGCGCTCGAGGGTCATCGTGGTTCATCGGCAGGCGGGATACCATCGGGCGCGAGGATATTAGCTCGAACGACGAGTTGCGTTAGTAGTATGCGCCAATCTCGTGAACTCCGCACGCGCGATTCCTATACGTCTTACGATTACGTCGCGTTAATCGTTCCTTGTCTCGCGGAGACAAGCCATCAAACAAGAATCTCGATTTAATCCCCTGGCACGAAGGAACGCTCCCAATCCAATTTAACGATTGGCACGAGAGATATCCCTCAAGATATCGAATCGCGAGGTAAATCGCGCGCAGGAACGCGCGAGAATGTTGATACGCGTCAGCAAACGGCCTGCACGCTGCAACAAAACGGCTGGCCCGAATCGGGTTTAACTTCTGGATTTGTTCGCCGTGAAACGTTCGAGCGCGGCGAGCCGAGAAGATACCCTACACCCGAGGAACTCGCGGACGTATACGAGGTCTACCGCGTCGTAAACGCCAGAGCGAAGATGCACGCGCGGGGGGGAGGAAGAACCGGAGCGGGTGGCTGAACCGATCGTATATCAAGCGTAATAGAGAATTGCCTCGGTAATATACCGGAATAATTCCAGGAAATCCTAGACGGTCCGTTATGCTGTAATTACGGTGCGGTGCGAAAGTTAAATTCGTATCTCGCGTCGCTGGCGCATTATAACGCGCCCGGAGAATTCGTCGGGTTCGCAGCGGGAAATAAATTTTACATACGAATCAACGCGACGGCTACCGGATTGATCCGGACCTGTTTTCTGCGCCCATATGTAAATGAAGGTAAATAAATGATTATCTTGTCAGAGATGGGCTCTTGCTGTATACTTTAATAAAATAAATCTTCCGCGCGCACACGTTTCATAAACGAAATATAATTACCGCTAATCATACCATTTCGCGTTACATCTATACTCGCGCGGCTGAGTAATAATGGCCATGTCAAGATTATCGAGGCGCCAAGCACAAGTATAACGATATAATTTAATGGTATTCATTAAATTTCTGTCATTTACGATATATTCATGAGATTGTAATGTAATTGTGCTATTCTCTAGAGAGAAATTATTCTTTGTTTGGATAATATTAAGGAGCATTAAAAAAAAAGCAAGACAGGTAGTAAAAGATACGAGAAGTTTCGCGCGTTAATTTCGTATAAACGAGAGAACATCGGAGATGAAAGCCTTCGATCACAACGGAACAATGTAAAATTTCGCAAGAGCGCTTCCGCGATGGGAGAAGAAGAGAGGGAGAGAGAGAGAGAGAGAGAGAGAGAGAGAGAGAGAGAGAGAGGGACGAAGGGCCATATCCATCCAAGCATCGGAACGCGATCTGTCGAGTTATCGGCCTTATCGATCGGCCGGCGTAACGACGAATTTCCGTTGAAGCGGGAGCGAGAGCGGGTAGATTAAGGTAAAGCACGTGGGGTGGGAGGGACAGGAGAGCAGAATGGGGAAGATGATTGGCCGAGAGTGAGAAGAGAGGCGCGGATCCTATCGGAAAGTAATTACCGGGCCGGTCGTGCGGTCGTAATTAATCAAATTCCGCGTAGGGATGACGCGACGAAAACGAATCGGCCCCGCGGCCAGGGGAATCCATTAGTGAAACACGCGTGTCTCGCGTGTATTATCGTCGACCGGCTCCGCACACGGAAGAGGGTGCGAGCGTGCGAGCGTGCACGCACGCGGGACCCCCTGCTTCCCCTCCCCTCCCCCCGCTCGGTGCTCCATCGGTATACCCTCTCACACTCGCACGGCGTTAGCTTCCACTTGACGCGCACGATCCTCCGATCTTGCACCTTATCCGACTAATTGTGCGAGTTTCTCTCTCTTTCTTTCCCTTCCCCGTTCGTAGCGGTGGAGAACCGTGACGGATCGACGGGTCAATCGAGGTCGTCACTCGGCGCATCGCTCGCCGCGCTTCTTCTTACCGCTTATCTCCGATTACACCGTCGCGGAGCCGTATCGGTTTTCCGCGGGACGGCCGCGCGCGAGAGATGGGAGCGCGGAACGGATTAAGTGTAACTCGGAAGAAGAGCCGCTCTCGATCCGGACGAGACTGGGTTAACTGACCCTGAGCTGAGCGATTCGCGCCGTTTCCTTACTGGATTATAGTGCTATAACACGCAGGGTGGCCGGCGGTATCCTGCCGGCTTAAGAACTAATCGCTACTACTTGACGAATATTTAATCCCCTCGCAATAAATTTGCAAACAAAACTGTTCCACGTTCGTATACTCCGCGCCTGTATTTTCACGTTTTCCTTTTAATAAATCTCTCCGTCCGATGGGATATGTATAACTTGGCAAACGCGGAAGGATTAATCCGTGTCTAATAATAGAATAGCGGCGCACGTAAAACGCACCGCATAAGCCCCACCGTGAAAAATTTCAATCTGTTCTTACAGTTTATCGTTTCTTATCGTTTTATCCCGCCGCAGAGAAGGATCGCAATTCGTAACACCTGCGATTTTGTTGATGCGTTAGCCTTTGATACGGCAGTTCTTTGTTTTAGCTTCACGATATGATAATAAAATAATGGAACACTTTATTATAGGAGAATATAAACGCGGCAAGATACTTGATAACACTTTTTGTTTAACAGTATCATTACTCACGGTAGATATACAGGGTGTCCCACAATTATTGTGCGACGTATTTTAACAACATGTAACTTAAAGATTTAATTAAAATTTAAAACGCTGATGCAGAAATGGTAGAAATCAAGGATTTTCAATTAAGCGACGTTTATGTAATATTTAATTGTGAGACAGTCTGGCTCG
Organism: Wasmannia auropunctata; assembly: GCF_000956235.1. Taxonomy (NCBI): domain Eukaryota; kingdom Metazoa; phylum Arthropoda; class Insecta; order Hymenoptera; family Formicidae; genus Wasmannia; species Wasmannia auropunctata. The sequence goes on along the minus strand of NW_012028719.1, from coordinate 208,014 downwards.
TCAATCATATTACGAGACGGATGATGTAATCGTGTAACGCAGACCGATTTAATGTAGTCTCATAACACGAATACTTGTTTATTAACGCGAAGTGCATTCCCTGACGTACGTCGCAAGTGGAAGTAATCTATCAACCGGCAGTCGCCGCTTCCCCTCAAGAGTAAGTCATAAAATAAAATTTCCCCAGTGGTAACGAGCCAGTTCTTATAGTAATACGTGCATAAACAAGCTCGTAACATTTTCGCTAACGACGAGAGAGAAAGTAGGGAAGGAAAAAAGGGATTTAAGTATACCGATCACGAGACACGCGTTTAATAATATTCCGATTAAGAATATCAATTGAAAGTGGTATTTGACACGTTACTTCTCCGGCGACGTTACGTCCGGGCCATTAGTATGCGGGGCGAAGTGCCGCCGTGTATGTAAATCGTCTAATCGGCATTCTGCAACGGAGAAATTCTCAAGTGCTTCGTTAACTGCACCACATGCATAACTGCCTGCCCTATCGATGGGATAATCAAACCGGGCAAGCGCGCGTATATACACGACCACCTACACGACTTTCCTGCTGCAGCCGGTGCCATCGATCGGAAAGCGGTTTTCCCTCTGAGCGCTGCAGCCGGTCGTAGCGCCGGTCGTTCGCGGGGGGACCGAGATGCGTGCGGCGGAATGCGCCCAGAGCTCGATCGTGCGGCGGAGAAAATGCACGGGACGTGGGATCGCCGATGATCGATCGTGAAATTAAGTGTAAAGCCGAGCTCACGAAATCCGATCTCGCGTGCGGCCTTCGGATTCCGCCGATCCGGTCAATGACCGATCCGAAACGAATTTTCCTCGATTATTTCGTAATCGAGGTAATGAAAACGAGCATGTCGGTACAGAGCTTGGCGGAATGGAGAAGAAGTATTGCAAGAAACTTATTTGCTTCTTCGGTTAACATTACAACTAAATTCTCTTAAAGTTTGATTTTTTTTAATTTCGCGTATATTTCTCAACGACAGCGTCATACAAATGTATACATATATTCCTATTTAGCCGGCGATGGAATAGACTTTCGCGAATGGCGAAACTAATTTCCACGGAATCGCCGTTTAGGGCAAAACGTGTCTGTCTCTCACGCGCGTGATGCACGTGCGAACGAGGTCTACGCTCGGCTTAGCCCGCCTGCCCGCCTGCACTTTCCCGGTCGTACCAAGTGCATTGGAAAGTACGGCTCACACGCAGTTTCCCGTCCCTCTTCTCTCGCGCTCCTTCGCTGCCTTCTACCTGCCTTGTAGCCACGGCACCGATCTGCCTACCGAGCGCTTTCTCTCTTCGACGCCTCGATGCATATACGCACGCACTTAAAGATTGACCTCTCTTCCGTACCCCTCTTGTCCTCCCCGCCCTCCCCCTTCCCTCCCAACCTCCCTAACTCTCTCTCTTTCTCCCTACGTTTCGTTAAACTCGGAAGAAACGCTCGGATGCAGCCGCGGGCTCCTCGGCACTCGAGTGATCGAGAGTGACCGACTTCGATCGGAATACGAGACACGGCCCCGATTTTAACGTTTTAACGCCTTCGGCTCTCGACAGAAATGCGGAGAGTTTCTTAATCCCCGCGTATCTTTGTTATAACTTAATTGAACCGCTCGCCTGAGAAAGGGAACTTATACGGAAAATGAGAAATATGTTAATTATACACGGTTCTATCTGTTCACTGCCTTTAATTTTTAAAGCCGACCATAAGCTCTTCGCGAGAAATTTCAATTTCTCCTGAGAGAAACGCGCGGCCATTTTTTAGTAAAAAAAAAATTGTCGGATGCGTAAAACTAGTAAAATTATACTTTACATATGAGATTATGATAAGCGTCGCGGTTAGTGATAATTAAGCTTTCAAAGAGCTTCCACTTAAAACGTTCGTTAAAACGATGACTAGCGATTTTATGGATATTCAGAGGTAATCATGCACTATTAACAAAATAAGTATTCTAAAGCTCATATAGAAATTGAATTATTTATTGTTAATCGTTATACCAGAAAAAATATTGTAAATCATATTCTATCCCTATCCTCTTTTTCCTACCTAAATTTTGAGAAAATACGTGTTTGCCATTCAAATGAGATTTCTCTCGGGATTAAGTGAATCGTTCATAAGCCGGGGACGTCGCTGTAAAGTGACTTTATCAGGCGCGCTTGTAATCCCGGTAATGACAACGATGAAGGGAAGGAAGGGATATATCGGACGATCAGCGTAAATAGAGAGAGAGAGAGAGAGAGAGAGAGAGAGAGAGAGAGAGAGAGCGCGCAAGGATTTTTCTCGGCTTGTCCTGGCCGTATGTGTCTGGTCGAGCGCGCCAAGGATTTTACGAGCCGTTCTTCTTAACGGCGTTATGCACCGTAGATTCTCGAGAGCGCGCCAACTCCGGGCCCCGGCCCCTCTCGTAGGAGTTCTCGAGCAATCACCTACTTCTTACGACGTACACACCTTCTTACCGTCTAACTCCTCGCCGGCGTACGGATAGCTGCAGTCGGCACCGTTTGTCCGCGCCGTTGCGAGGTATCACGCGTGTGCGCGTGTGAAAGGGTGATTTTTGAAGGATGCCGGCGCGCGGCACTAAAGCTCGAATTTTTTCGCGGGATCTCGCCGCGCGGAGAATAATCTCCCGGGAATTCCAGCCTGGAATTGCGGTCTTCCCACCCGGTGGGTAACATTAACCCGCCGGCGTGGAGTAACACGCGGAAAAAGACTCGCATTGGAAGCGTGGCTGCCAAGTTTCAGGTCGCTTCCCCGCGTCGATATGAAGAATTGCTTCCCTCTTTGAAATTTACGAGGGTGTATGAAGTTTCTCTCTCGGTTTCTCTTCGCGATTGTTTAAACGGAGCACGATGCTCCGTGTATTATGGTTACGGAGCGCGATGACGAACAGTGGGGCCACCTCTGGTGCCTCACCACCCGCTATCGAGATGTAGGAGAGAGAGAAGAACGTTGGGTAATCCAGGGACACGCGGGAAACCCGATAACGGATGGTTATCGCGCGCGGTGCTGCTAGGAGCGCGGGAAAATGATGGTAATCAGCAGCACCGATAAGGATAATTCTGTTCTTTTTTCACGCTAAACGATCGCCGCCCGTTGGCATTTATTTTCACCTGGCGGACCGGCGCGAATTATTCCGCTCATTTCTGCGGGGGGAAAATCGCCGCAATATTCGTGCGGCGAAACACATGGACTCCGAAGATTAAAGGTATTTTGATGCCTTTGAGAAGCGGCGCCTTATTATATTTAGAAAAAAAAAACAACATTCCGCCATCCGTGTTCCGTTTAATCGTTTCTGGTAAAAAAAAGCGATACGAAAGAGGCGATTTCATTGCTGCGTTCGAGAATTCACTCGTATGCCGTCTTCTGCTTGCATTTCATTGTCATTAGCGAGCTGGAACCACATCTGTCGACGTATTTTTGTACGAAGAGAAATTCGGTTGGCGCGCACCGGTCCGCAGCCCCGCGTTTAACAAGGATGACTTTCTAATGTCCGTAATTGCTCCGCGCGATATATGGCCCCGCGATAGGTCGTTATTCCCGTTCGGTGAGAAGCGGCCTATCCTTTTTTTTTTACCGGCCTATTCCGAAGATCGAGATCTGGCCTCTATTATTCCCAAGATGGGGATGCGGAATAGAGAACGACGGCGTTACGCACGCGGGACTTCACTTTCGTTCTGTACGGCAAAATTATCAGCGCGGAGAATTAAAGCAACCGCGAAATGATACAGCGAAAGACACGAAACAAAAAACTGTTCTCAGGATCAAGCTAAGATTTAAATCACATTAAGGACTACTCGAAGCGATCAAGTATCGCCGAATACAATTCCGCTTGCGAGCGGTAACAAAAAAAGTCGTAAACTAATCTAAACTAAAAGCGATTTAAAAAAAATTACAAACATTACATATAGAAGTCACTCGATCGCCTATCCCTTTTTCGTTTTAAATCGTTTAAAACTCAACGTCAAAATTGAAAATCATTTTATTTTTACGCGGCGATTATGTGAAATATCTTTTTTTAAATCTCACATTGTCCCGTACGCACTTAATTTATTACATTGGACGCTGCGCAAAGTTCTTACGCAATCCGCACGATTCTGCGGCCAGAGTTTCAATTCAGCGGCTGTGTCGCGCTGTCAACACATACATATAATAAAGCAGATTTGCATAAATGGAAATTACTTTTAATGCGAGATATACGAAAACGCGCGTGTTTCATATTTTGGGGTATCAAAAGTGCCGCATCGCGGTAGCTCAAAGATAAACGACTTCCGTGTATTTTCACCTCCAATCCGCTAGGATATATAAACGCGTATTTACGCGCGCCACGATCTTCATTACGTATTCGCTATTTTAATTTAAAGCCACGTGTGCTCGCGGGTTAACGAGCGCGTGTCACGTTTTGCAATCCGAGCGCGGGGAGCGCGTGGCTTCGCGGGGGAAAAAAGGAGGACCAGATTCGCATTATGTGGCGCGGTATTACGATTAGAGCCGAGTGTGTAGCGCGCTCGGATTGCATAATCCGCTCGTAAATAAGCGGCCGTGCCGTGCGCTCTCGCACGCCCGCACGCTCGTTCATTCGTTCACTCGCTGCACGCCCCGAAAGAATGCGAGCGAGTGTCACCTGTTGACGGGGCGATCGCGCGTCGTGCCGACTAGTGCGAATATGAATATCGCAATTATGACTTTTTTTTCAGGACCAACGCGGAGTAGCGCTATCGAGCGCGCGCCGCGCTTCGCAACTGCAACGCGGCGCGGCGCGGCGGCGACGACGACGACGAGGGAATCAGCAGCGGCGGTGGACGGTGCACACGCGAATGCATATACATATATCTCTGCCTCGTCGTTTGCGCTCGGGAATGCGGTCTATAGCGCGTAGGATCGAGAGCGGACCGACGGTGAGGGTAGGGAGAGACCGGGAGCGAATGAAGGAAGGAACGAGAGAACGAAGAGAGACGTGCAAGCGAACGGGACAGAGGAAACAAGAAGGAGATACGGGGAGAGCGGGAGAGAGAGATATGAGAAGAAAGGCGAGATAGAGAGAAAGATACCGAGCGAAAGATCGCGAGGGAAAGGGAAAGAGGACCAGACAAGAGAAGAGAGACGTGGAGAGACGAGGAAGCCGGATTCGCCTCGAGTGGGAGCGAGAATGCTGAGGTAGAGAAAGAGAGAGAGAGAGAGAGAGAGAGAGAGAGAGAGAGAGAGAAGAGTCGAGATGGAGGAGCTGGAGGAGGACGAATCGCCGGTACGAGGGAGAAGGAGAGCGCGCACGGCAGTCGTAAACGGCAACAATTGCTGCGGGCGTTGCCACTCGAAAGCCCGAGTGCCTAATGCCAGATGTCAGACGGTGGTTAGAGTCATTACGGTCATCACTTGGTACCCGCGATATACACGCGGTGTGTGTGCACCGGCGGCTGGGCCGATGCGCACAACGGCCTCGCTCTCTCGCATCGGCTGCCACGCATCGCGATCGCCCGATTCGTAATCGATTCTCGACTCTCCGAGAGCGGTGGCCGTGGAAAGTGTAGCGACGCGAAGCGACGGGAAGAGGACGGACGGGAGGTCCTCGAGAACGCGAGGAGGACGAGAGGAAAGTGTACCGAAGTGGAGCACGCCTCGCGCTGGCATTTTTCTCGAGTCCCTCGCTCTTTCCGTGCTCGTTGTTGTAGAGACGGACGCGTATAGAGAAACGGACAAAAGGCGCCGTGGCTTAATGATCCTCCCGTCGCCGGTTAGGACGGATAATGGGAGAGAGACCTGCGCGAGGATGAATTGGTACCAGTGTTCCCGACGTGTAGGCCGCGAGCATATAAGTACGTACGTACGCACGCGTTCCGTTATTCCGTTGCGTGAATATGCATATGGATTCTCGTTAGATCCAGAGAAATAAATGCGCGCGAGGCGGAGACCTGGTGTTCGCTGAAAGCGCGATTCCTACGCGAATCACGGTTGAAGGCATGAATTGTAATTGAATTATTTGCCAGTCCGCGACGAAAATAATATCTGTGTTTGGTATTCGTCCTCTTCTCTATCAATCGGCGTTTATCGTTATCGGGATCGAGTGACCGCGTTTAGCGTTAAACGAAGGCGAGAGCATGCAGGGACAGAGATTTCTCAGGAGTCGAGAGCGCGAAGACTGGACATCGCGCGAGTCCAACTTCCAAAACCCGTTTCTACGTCGGAGCCGCCGTAGTAGATCTGGTCTCTGTTCGCGAGATAGAAAGAACAGCGCGAGAGCGGATCGGATAAAGAGGGAAGAGGCGAGAAGATCGACAGAGAGAGAGAGAGAGAAAGAGAGAGCGAGAGCGGAGGAAATGCACAGGGAGGGGAAGGGGGAGTCCGAGAGAAGCCCGAGAGACGAAGGACCAAAGGGGTGGAGTCGCATCGAAGGGGGATGGAGCGAAGAGGGCGTCCCGGCCCGGGCCAAGCCGGGGCCCGGTTCCGAGAGCCCGGACGAAAAATCTGTAATTATAATAATTACAGTCGAGCGAACAACAATTATAAATCATCATTGAACTAGGCAGCGAAATACGTCAATAAAATATATATCGTACCGGGGGCAGGCATTAACATCGACGTCGCGTTCGCGCATGCAGGGGCCCCGGTGTGTACGCGGCCCCCGCCGGATGCGGATGCCCCGCGCGCGACGATTGAAAAATGCATTCGGCTTATTCCCGTGCAATTTCCATCGGCATTCGGCGGTTGCGGATGACAATCCAGCGGGACAAAAAAGGATCGGGCGAGCGAGACAGACAGAGAGAATGTGGGAGAAGGAAGGCGGAGGAGATTTCTTCTCTCCCTTCTCATTTCGCGTTCTTGCCTCGTATCCTCATCCTCTTCTCCGTACAGGAATCTACGGTCCGCAAATCGGTACTATGAATGACGGACGTTATTGCGAAGTCCCCTCAATCATGGATGGAATATTTCCGTCAGAAGCGCGACAATTGATATGTGATGAGCGTGTGCGGCGCGAGAATAAGTATATTTCATGCGTCAAGGCGTATAGAAAAGGCATTGATCGTATATCGGAGGCGAACTAACAGTCAACAAACTATTATCTCTGATGTTATCGAATGTTATTTAAGGCTTCGGTTTTCACCGACTTTCGAGAACAAATCTCTGTCTACGCGAGAAGAATTTAATAGCGTTCTTTCGTTATTTTTGACAGCCTACGAAAGTCTATACCATAAATATCGGCGTAATCGGCAACCGCGACGGTGTAATATTACTTTCGACGATTACGTCGTACGTAATACGATCACTCGTAACGTCGGTTAGCGCCGACAGCCGGTACACGCGTAATCGCCTTTGCGAGACGGCGCGACATCTCAAATTTCAGAGACGTCCGCGCGCGCGTGCGAACGCGCGTGCGGAAGGTGACATTCGACGCGGCGCCGTCCATTATCCTCCTAGCCTATCTCTTTTCCGGGATCTATTCCTTTATTCCCCGTGCCTCTGGCCTTGTCATCGTGGGGTGTATACAAATGCGCGCGGCCGCTCCGCACGGCGGGACGTAACGACGCGGCGCCGGCTCCGTGAAGCACCCATCGGGACGTCGGGACTAACTTGTTCGCGTTCTAACACCGCTCCGGGGAGAAAGGGCGTCTCTCGGCGCGTACGGCGGCGGCGGCGGCGGCCACCGAGAATCTCTCGCTAAGGGAACGCGTCAGCGGGGGATTCCTGATCCTCCTCCCCCCCCCCTCCCCTCCGTGATCGCCGCGCGGTCGGTCGATAGCGCGGAGCGCACCGGGACGGCGCGGCGGCGAGACGCGGGAGAACCACCAGGAAGAAACGCTACATTCCTTTCTCCTCCTCTCCTCCGATCGCTTCCCTCGAATCGACGACGTTACGCCCCTGAGCGACTCACGTCCCCGCTATATGCGTTTGCCCGTGCGTATACGCAACACTTCTTTCCTCATTCAGGTCGTGTTGGCTCTCCTACTCGTATTCCTGTGTACACTCCGACGCTACTCCGCCCTCTCTTTCCTCGCGGTGAGAAAGACGGCGCGCGGGCCGTATGCAAATGAAGCGTATACGTACGTGGCGCGCGGATTTATTTCACTCCTGGAACTCCGGGCGTCCCTTTTCGCGGAATGGGAAAACGGAACGATAATCGATAACCCGCCGCTCGAATGCTAATTGAAACAGCCGGAGAAAACCTTCCTTCCCGTTTACGCTCTCTTTCTCCGTCTCCGTCTCTCTCTCTCTCCTTCGAGTTACCAATTACAGCTTTCCCGGCTTTAACATATGTGCCTGACGGCCCGCGGCTGGTTACGAGCATTCGTCCGTGCCCTTTCGCCCGGCTGGCTTGCATCGGGGAACCTTTAATGTGAATCTTAGCGACTTTACGCGAAACGACGTGGCTTATGCAAGGGGTTAAACGCAAAGTACCCACCGGGTGTGTAACGTCACTCTCTCGCGCCGACGCGACATTTAAGATATTAATTTATAGAGGCTGGTCGTCGCGCGCGCGCGCAACACGGCCGGTAAACGTCTCTCTCGCGCAATCGATTCCGATGACGGGTCAATTAGAAGCTGCGGCATAAAGACCGATGACGGATTTTCTTCGATCGAATCGGTCGGTAGGTATTAGCGTTGATTTCTCAAGTGTATGTCAATTAAACCTTCGATCTCGTATTGGTGAGTACTCGCGAACGCGCGCCGGGCTGTGTGACTTCTGATAATCGACTCGCTTTCTCAAACGCGGACGTTGGTGGTTGAACAAATTAAGATAGCGAACACCTCAACCTCGGGCCCAATCGAACTCTTTCTCTCTCCCTTTCTCTTTCTCGGAATATAAATATCAATTACCGCGCCAAGAGAGAGAAAGAGAGAGAGAGAGAGAGACACGCGGACGGTGTGCCACGCTTGTTAAGGGAGATGACAGCGTTACGTCCGTCCGACGCAACACCCGCGAACGTCCGAACAAGTGTGGAAAATATTCCGTACGTCATATAGATATCAAACGGCGTGACAAGCAATTCACAAAATTGCAACAGCCCGCGGACCTATTCCGTAACTTTTTGCGCTGCAACCCGACTGACGAAACAATTGCCCGTTAGCGTTACTATATACGACTTCATATGCGAGCGAACGAGCGATCGCGGCGTTAAGAGAGCAACGTTAAAAACACGATATCACGGCCGCGGCCGTGTGAGAAGCGCAACGTAAACATATCGCTCACACTTTGAGCGCAACAATGCTATAACAGGATGCGAAACGGTTCCCATTGTAAGAACTCTCGCGCGTTCGCCCGTCACGCGGCTTGACGTGACATTAACGTTTAACCGAAATTTCACATACAATCGTGTCGTGCAGTGGGTTCCTATACTCGCTCACATTTTCATGACGCACAGCGGGAGAAAAGTGATATATTTTTATTTTTCAAATCCTACCTTAAGGAAGCAGCGTCCGACGGGCATGTCCTCCGGCACGGTGGCGTTGTAGAGCGGCTTCTCGAAGATCGGCTCGTTGTCGTTGAGATCGTGGACGGTGACGCGCACGGTCGCGCTGCTGCTGAGGGGCGGTCGTCCGGAGTCGGTCGCGTACACCACCAGAATCGGCGCCGGGTTGGCCTCGCAGTCCACGTGCGTCACCGTGGTGATGAGCCCGGTGGTCTCGTCGATCGCGAACCACGTAGCGTTCGCCAGGGAGTAACGCACGGCCGAATTGACGCCCTCGTCGAGATCGGTCGCGAGCACCTGTATCACCGACGTGCCCGGCTCGGACGCCTCCAGAAGATGGGCCTCGTACCGGTCGCGTTCGAATTTCGGCGCGTTGTCGTTGACGTCGGTGACGAGCACCCGAAAGGTGCGCTCGGCGCACAACGGAGGCGTGCCGGCGTCCGTCGCCTCCACCGACAGCTCGTAGACGGACTGCTCCTCGCGGTCCAACGGCCGCTCGACCACCACGAGGTAGATGATGTTGTCCCGCGTGGTCAGACCGAAGTGACCCTCGCCGCCTGTCAACGTGACCGTCGCGTTCGAGTATTCTGTCCGGGAGTCGGGATCGCTGACGGATATCCGGGCGACGAATTCGCCGAGTTGCGCGCTCTCGCTGATCTTGGGTGTCGCGTCGTCCGACAGGAAGATGACGGTGATGTCCGGCTGATTGTCGTTGACGTCGGTCACGTGGACGGAGAGAAAGGCGCTGGCTTCCAACGGCTGGGCGCCGCGATCCCGTGCGACGATCACCAACTCGTGGCGCTCCTTGGACTCGAAGTCGAGGGCCTTGTTCACGTAGATCATCCCGGTCTCCGGATCGATGCGGAACATCTCCTCGCGATCGGACTGCCGGCGATTGATGGAGTACTCGATGCGACCGTTGTCCCCGGCGTCGGCGTCGGTCGCGTTCACCATGAACACCGGCGTACCGACGGTCGCGTTCTCCGGCACGCTCGCGTCGTAGCGCGTCTCTTTGAAGATCGGCGGATTATCGTTGACGTCCTGCACGGTGACGTTGACGGTCAAGCGGGAGCGAAGCGGCGGCGCGCCGCCGTCGAGCGCCTCGATCACCAGATGATAGCGCGAGCACATCTCTCGGTCCAGCGAGCCGGCGATCTGTAGATCCAGATACAGAACGCCGTCGCGTCCGCGCTGCTGCGACAGCCGGAAAGCGTCGCCGTGATTGCCGGACACGATCTCGTAGCGTTGCGTCGTGTACTGGCCGAGATCGGGGTCGTAGGCCGGCGGCAAGGGTCGCTTGACGTCGCGGGGCGAGTTCTCCGGGAACTCTATGTCCACGTGGTCCGTCGCAAAGGTGGGCGCGTTATCGTTCTCGTCGAGCACATTGATAACCACCCGCACTCGCGGCAGCGCGACAAGGCTGTACGACGGTCGGGTCTCGCGGTCCAACGGCACCCGCGTCCTTATCTCGCCCGTCGCCGACTCGATGATCAGGTCGGTCTCGACCGGCGAGCCCGGCACCGGCGCTATCAGATACGGCGGGCTGTCAATGTCGATGAAACCCACCCGGGTGCCCGGCCGCACGTTCTCGGACACCTCCAGGTACTTGACGCGCTCGGGCAGCGCGCCCGGAGCGGGGGTCGCGCCCGGGGCGGGGGTCGCTCCCAGGACGAGGAACAGTAGCAGATGCCACATCCTGGGGCCTCCAGTACCACGCCACGGTCGTCCTCCACCACCACCTCCTCCTCCTCCTCTCGCCCACCTCAACTCGCGATATTATCTCGACCTCTTCATTCTCTACGCGGTCGTCGGTCGCGAGACGCGAAGCGAAACGGGATTCCTCCGGTACCTGCCGCTCCGAGTGACGTTACTCCGAGAGTCCTCGTGTCCTGCTCCGTACGTACGCGCACCTTTCTGTTTTCTTTATTTCTTTCACCGGCACTTTCCTGTCATCACCCAACTTAACCTAACTTTGTAGCACCAATACGCGAAGCAACCACAAAAAAAATCACTGTGTTTTATCCTCGAGCGGGTCTATCTCGCGGCTGTATTCACTTTCCACCGACTTTTACGTTCACACGCCGATAAGTCACCGATTCCCTCCCTCCGCTTTACACGAACGTTTCAAATACCGGAGTAATTGTCTCACCGCGTCGTCGATCCGCAGCCGCGTGAACTGTGCTCCGAACTGCGCTCCGCGTCCCGCGTGAACATAGCAGCGGCGCGAAGATTCGCGTTCGAACTGAAGTTGGCCGAATTATCGCGGCGCGCCACTTTTCAGTTTTCCCTTCTCTTCCCTCGCCGCGCTTCTCTCTTTCTCTCTCTCTCTCGAGAGCGTCTTCTCTCCCGTTTTCTTCGCCACGCTCCTTTAAGCAGACTATCTCAACGGCGAGATATGGCACATTCCTCGCGTTAGATCCACGTCCCGATAAACCGGCATAACCGATCAGCACGACCGGTCGCGAACCCGGCGCGATCGTCCCGCGTCATGCATACACATCGTGTTCCCGTCCCGTCGGACACCTCGCGCTCCTCGGGCTCGCTGTCCTATACGTTCGCGGATCCCCGTTCGCTTTTGTGTTCGTGATTCGTCCCACGTCGACGTCACGGGCCGGTCATTGCCGCTGTCATTCTCGCCGACCGGCTGCCGCGTAAGACGCCCGGATCCGTCGGATCGCGTCGATCGATTCGCGAACCGGAATCGACGAGCCAGAACGGGAGAGACCAGTATGCGTTGGTCCAGATACAAAATTCCAGAAGCAAGGAAAGCGGGGATCGAACGAATTTCTCGCCGAATTGGACGATATCGTCGAGACGACACTCCGAACTGTTAATCGTATATGCACCGCTACGCGCGAAATCGCGAATAGATGATAATAACGTTAAACGACGCGCCCTCGCCCAACCTCGTTACGCGTTAAGTTAGCACGGTATCGAAACGCGACTCACCCGTGTGTATACGCGCTTCCCTCCGCGGCTCTCCTCTTATCGGAGCACATCGGAGTGGAGACGCCGTCCGACAACACTCTCGTCTCTCCTCTCGCGTCCGACGTTCTACGCGGCCTACTCTTTAATCCCAAAGGGTCAAACACTCCTCGTCTCGTCGGTCACGCACCGTTTTCACCCGAATCGAATCGAGACGGGGGAATCGTGAGCCCCCGGTGCCGCGTTTCTCCACGTAAACCACGACGGCAGAGCTACGGACGCCGTCGACGCAAATCGCGAGGGGGGCCAAAACGCGACAGGGAGATTAGAAACCCTTTTCGCAGATACTACGGCGGTAGCACGAGGTATCGCGTACTCGGGCCCAACGTCCGTTCCGCGCGGCTTCGAGGTTAGGCATGCACTGACATGGCGGCACCTGCGAGGCCTACCCTTCCCCTGGCCTAACCCGACGGTCCCGACGGGCTCGCCTGGCTCGGTCAGGGGGGCCCACGGCTGCGCTCGGCTCGGACCAGCGGCGGCCATCTTGGAGAGGGGAGCCGCGGCGGCGGCGGCGACGGCGCTGGTACCGGGCCCCGGCATTCAACGCCGGCTTCGCGGCAGCGAGGCAGCTAGACCATACCAAACTCTCTTACCTGCCTGCCTGCCCGCTCGCATGCCGACTCTCTCTCCCTTCTCTTTCTTTCTCTCTCTCCTACTCTCTCACTCCTTCTCTTTCTCCCACTCTCTCGCGCTCCTCTCGCTCCCTTTCCTTCTTCATCTCCCTTCACCGCCGTGCACCTCTTCCTCTACCTGCCTGCCTACCTACCTGAGCGCTCGGTATGCGAAAAACTGACTTACCGTCGACGCTCATTCCGCGTCCGGCCCTACGAGCCTCTTGGTACCGAAGGGTCCTCTCCTCGTGCCCTGAGATCCCGGAATTTTGTTACGCGAGATGGGAAAAGCGGCCACGGAAAAACGTGCCGTCTCCTAGAAACGCGTGTTGCACACGAGCCGGGTGCCTGAGGGACGGGATCACCCAGGGCGAGAAAACCTTCTCGATGCGTCGCACTGATTGTATAAGCCCGGGCTAATCAAACCCGGCGGATCGTGAGGGTCCTGGAATTTTGCGACCTGAGAAACGCATTTGCAGGGACGTTTGTCATTTTCCACGAAGAAACATTTCACACGAAGGGAGATGCCTGCGGACGATAGGATCGCGAAAATAAATTCGTACGGATTGACTAATGACACGAGAGACTTTTAGACGAGATACAAAGGTCCTGGAATTTCGTAACGTGACGAGAAAAGCGGCTGCGAGAATTAACGTGCCGTTTCTTCGAAACGCGCGTTACGCGAACCGTGAGGGGAATGTGGGAGATAAAGCGCATTCCCGAAATGCCATAGCGGTGAAAATCGAATAGAACGAGTTGCAATCTGAATTTAAATCGAAAGATGACGATCGCGAGCTTTGCGTCAGATTTGCATCGTAAATTTGCACCTTTATGACACTGTGCGACATTTATATATCGCGATATATTAGAAGACATACATAAAGACATACATAAGACTACATAAGACATACATAAGACTATATAAAGAAGTAATACAAACGTATATATTTCCAGCGTCATGTTAATTGTTCTATTAAAAATAGAAAATCAAGGCTAGTAGCATAAATGTATAATCGAGCGATGTAATATTTCAAACTGTAATATTTCGAAAGGATAACACATGCAAATAAATTAATTTACGCAGGTAGACAATTTTCACGAATGTTACATTTTCCAGGCATGAAATTTGTAGCAATGTTATTGTTTTAAATGTCTTTATACAGTGGAGAATGAGATATTATAGATATTTTAACGATACATGATATAAACACTTCCTCGTCGGAAGGATTATTATAAATACTCAATCACCCCGAGTGTCAATATCCTTGTCAATCAATGTCACAGGACATTCTTAACGACCGCAATCACGGTTGTAGGAAAAAAGTCTAAGCACTGTCGTAAAATACCGGAGCTCGGAGTACCGGCTGACATTAGACTGTCAGCGTTTCCTCAATTGCGGGACTCACGCGGTTGTAACGTACGTACGCCGGGCACGCAAAGGCGCACGAGGCGATCGAAAAGTTAATATGTTTGCAGATGAGATTTAACGAGACGAGATAACGATTGCGACGGATCGTCGTAGAGCCGTCGTAAATCGGATCTCCCTCGCACGGCCGATTTTCAACGATTCGTCAATACGCTCCGCTTCCGAGAGACCCGACGAGGAGGATCGTCGCGGCGGCGGTTTGTTATCTCTCGCGAGAGATGATAGGCGTTTGATAGATCACCACCGCGCCGGTGCCGTTGATCGCGCGAAATCAGCCCGGAACGAATGGGAAGATCCACCGGCGTTTCCGACGGCGCGGCGACGGCGATGCGGCGGCGGCGGCGGCAGCCGGTCGGCCGCCGCAGCGGCGACGCGGCGTGTCCCGGGGGTCGAGAACCCCTGGGTCTCTCTCTCTCTCCTGCCCTCGCAATTCCCTTCCCTCTCCTTCTCTCTCTCTCTCTTTCATCTCTACCTGACTCTACGAGTAGGTAGATAAATCCGCCGCCTACTACTACCTCGCCGCGGCGGACAATGCCGCTCAGGACGGCGCATCATCGTCCGTATTGTTTGCTCGGCCAACGGGCGCACCGCCCGGCTTTTCTCGCAGGTGCTGGAAGCGAAGAAGAGAGAGAGAGAGAGAGAGAGAGAGAGAGAGCGGCGGAGGACGTGTCCGCGCGCCGCACTTTAGCCATCACGTAACATGACGACGCGCTCAACGGCACGCGGGATATTTCCGGGAAATCAAGTCGCTCGTCCCGCGCGGAAGCCGCTCCCGCGCGTGCACTGTCCGCGCGTGGAAATGACGCGCGCGATTTCAGGACGCGCTCGTCGCGCATCGTGCCTGCGTCCGCGCGCGAAATTCCACGAAAGTGACCGGGATCGGCGACGGTAGTTGGCTTTAATGACGTGGGAACACTGCTGCGGTGCATCGCGAGTTTCGGTTTGCGCCTCGATCTCGCCTCGCGCGGAGGACATCGCGAAGGGTGGTTGGGGGAGGGCTTTTCTCAGTAAGCCGTCGGCGCGTCTATAATGTATCCGGCATCGACAGACGGCGGGCAGCAAAAACGCTTCTTTGTAATAATAATGACTTCCATCTGCGCGGCGAATGTGTATCATTTTTGGCATGATAGAAAGAAATGTTGCGTGTTGTCACGCTTGCTCGGCGCCCCTACGGCACCGGGGCGAGAGAGATTGGCGCACCTGCGGACCTCACCGTCGAGAGGAAAGCGGAGGAGCGTTCGGTACGATTCCTCATCATACGACTGTTCCCGGAACGAAGGGGAGAGAGAGAGAGAGAGAGAGAGAGAGAGAGAGAGAGACACTTTCGTATTAAATGAAATTAAATTACTCATTTAATGCAGGAATATTTTACTGTCGGCCTCGTCTTTTCTGCTGGAAGAATTATGTACAAGAATATGCATTTTTGTACGTGGATCGCATAATATCGCGTGTTTCCCCTTTGCGCGAGAGCGTAATATCATTATTACAGGATTAAGTTTCTCTGTGCACATTTATGTAATGCAAACAGAAAGGAATTCGTGACAGCCGCGTATGTGAGACGAAAGGAAAGATAATTTCAAGCAACATTTTAGAAAATTCCTCTATTGTGCTCCGTCGAGCGTCGTGCTGAAATTCGGAGAAGTCACAGCGAGGGAAACTGACATCGCTAATCTTGCTCTCTACCAAGCCTCGGTGATAAACTAGCAGGAGTTGAAGTTCCTAACTAAAAACTATTTTTTTTCTTCGAAAAGACGCTACTCTCTGAAGAATTCCGAATTTGAATTAAAAATCTGTAGGCATATTACGTACCACAATCAATTTTTGAATTAAATCTTATAAATAACAAATAAATATATTAGTTAGACTTGATTCTGCTCATTTTGCTTCACTAACTTGTAAGACGTTTTTAAATT
>NW_012028719.1:163817-191642 GCF_000956235.1 Wasmannia auropunctata | reverse complement strand
AGAGAGAGTCGCTTCCTCTCTCTCTCTCTCTCTCCCGCTATCTCTTCTGCTCTCTCCTCTACTTATTACCTTTCCTCTCCTAATTCTCGTCGTTTCTCTTCGGCTCGTTCGTCTTCGTTCTCGTCCAATTCCCCTTTTCTTTCCCGTTGTTCCTTTTTCCCTCCTCCCGCCATCTGAGGTCGCGCGGAGTGCTGTGGAAGTGCCACCGTCACCGTCGCGCCCGATTCCCCTCTTTTTAGACGACGACGTGTATTTCCACGAAATCGTTCCCGCCGTACACCAATTTCGGCGCGACGTGGTGGCACGGTCGCTAGAGGAAAATTACAGAGTTCAGGGATAAAAGGTGGTAGCGGGGGCAGAGGGCGAGGACGCAAAGAGGTGGAAGGAGCCCAAGTGGTCCTGTGGATATAGGGGAAGAACCACGGCGCGATAATCTGAGACCGAAGAAAGGAAAGGACCGAGGTCTTCGTCATTAAACGAAATGATTGCCGTTCGCGGGGACCACCTACACCCGCAAAGAAGCGCTCCAAGGACGGAAAGGCGAGAGGGAGGGGGGCACCCCAAGGATACTGTGGACCGCGCGCAGTCCTTTACAAGCGTACGAATGGGGTACCCCGCGGTTTTGTCGATCCACTTCCGGCGGAGTCAATCAGCCGACGTCGGGCCGCCCAAGAAAACGCTACTACTATGCCACGGAATAAGTATTTTGAAAGATCAAAAACGAGCCGTCGTGTCATTATTCTCGAAAATAAGATAGATGCACCGGTAAATGGCTGTTTAAGAAATATCGTTAGCCATTTCGAGTCTCTACTCTGCATCCGAGTGAAAGACTCCACGCGGAGAACCACCGACCTTGTCGCAAGCGGTCGCTTTAAGGTAACTTTATTTTTTTCGTAATTCGATCGTATGGGATCGGATCCGTCTTTTTAATGCCGAAGAAATCGAATTATACGAAGTCGCGGGGATGAGAAAGATAGAACGTGCGTGTTGCTTTACGAGCGTACAGGCCACGACGAGACGTTGCTAGGCGAAGTCAGTGCGCGATCGAGTTACGAGTTTCGAATGTCCGCCGGTCATAACTGCTCGCTCGAATTTCGTAAAAAATGCTATTTGGAGGCGAGAAAACGGAAAGGGCGATATTAACATAAGCTGTCTGGTATATCATGTAATATCGCGCGATAATCGTACACGTAATCGTATATTTGCTTTTGTGTTTCTCCTACTTTTACATTCCTCTACGCAACTAAAAATAATACCTTTTTTTCTATTTTTATTCAACGGGATTTTTCTGCCATTTTTTTTTTAAATTAAAATAGAGAAATTAAAGATTGTTGGAAACGCATTAATATTTTTATTTTTATTTTTACATTAAAGTCGGAGTAAACGTTTGCATCGCTCAGATTTTTACGCTGTCACTTTATTTTATTCGAAAAATATTTATGGTGCATATTTGTTAAATAATTCCTGTAATTTGACGTGGTGAACAGCGTTATGGAATACGAGTTATTCCACAAAGGCACAAAAAGAGAGAAAGAGAAACGAAGAGCATTTACGGATGTCATAAATACAATTTTTTTCGTCAAGTTTCGTGACATTTCGGGGAGGGGAGGGCGAGGGATCTCTTTCTATTTCATTTTGAAAAGAGTTAACAACCGTGGACATGTTACGCACGTCGTGATGCAGGCAGAAGGTGCGCGCGGATATTTTCTCACGACGGCGATTCACGCGACCCGTATAGTGCAAACAAACAAACAAACAGGCGACGACGTCGCGAAACGACGGCGTAGAATAGTAGCACCGATGGAAGACGACCGGGGTCCTCCGGCGTGCCTCCGGAGAGGACCTCGCGCGCACACGCGGCAGAAAAAGAAAGGAGAGCGGCGACGGCGGCGAGATGCCAGGGGGATTTGTCGAGCTCGCGCTCTGTGGAGGGGCACCGAAAATTGGGTACTGGTGGGGGTGATGGGGACCAGCCGCATAATGACAGGGTGCCTCGCGCCAAGGCTCCGCTAACGAACCGGCCCACGGAACCGAAAGGGTCCGGGCTAGGATACGACACTGTATTATTTTACCATTTCGGGGGTCGGGGGCATCATCAGAAATCATCGTCGAATCCATATAATCAGTAGACGGTTACGTGCAGCCATGATTTTAAGTGCTGCACAGTGGGGTAGAAAGTGGGGAGAGAAGGACAGGGGTGAGGGGGAGGGGAGGGAAGTATAAGGGGGCTTAATAAGGCGAGAGCGATCGTAGGTGCCTCCAACGGCGTCCTCGTTTTCGTTGTCCTTTCGAACAAACGCGGCCTCTTTCGCGGAGACAGACTCTCTCTCTTTCTCTCTCTCTCTCTCGGCGTGAATATTCCCGATACGAACTCTCGGTAGGACTCATCGCGACCGCTAATGATACAGACCTGATAAAAAGCAAGAGCATTCCTTCTCCATGCCGCGCGTCTTTCTCGATTCTCCAGAGCGGCGCGCCATTCTGGTGGACCGCGAAAGGTGGTCCTTAAGCAATGAGATTGCAAATGCAGGACGATTCCGGGGCGCGATGAAGGGAAGGTGAAACTGCGGGGTGGGAAGGGAAGAAACCCGAGAGTCTGTGTGTGACCTCTGGGAATTGACTGGGTTGAGAGATCCCGGGAGTACTTCGCCGAAACGAGCACTTCTCCACATTTTTTCACCCGTCTCCCGAGAGCGTGTGGCTCTCGATAATTGGAGACAAATTGCTTTGAAAGTCTACATTTGCAAGAAGGTGTACACTAACTTGACAATTTTTATACTTCTGTCGGATGGATTTAGCAAGAAAATACGGGGGCGCCTTGAAAAAGTACATTAGCGTAAAAATACGCGATTTTACGAAACGTATTATTCACGCGAATAATGGACAATAATTGCCGTACGCGCGCGTGCAACGCCCAAGCGTTAGAACGTGTTCACGCGAGTTGGCATCTCTCTTTCTCTCTCAATCACTCGTTTCTTTACGTAACATTATCGCCCGGCTTTCCGACGCGCTTGAAATTTCTCATTGTCGATTCCTAAAAACTCGGGGGTCACATTTAACGACGCATCGCTATCGAGTTCGTTAGCGATCAATTGATATTTATTGCAATTTGTGAAAGCCTCGTAACGATTCTCATCGATATAACGGAGTGAAAAGCGAATTTAATGTATCGGGCCCGCGATATTGTATTCGCGCGAAAGTACGCGAGGAGGTCGGAAGCGGAGTAATGAAGTGCAATGCGCGCGGAGCACACCGTGAAAGTTGATCGATAAAGATCTAAATGAAAGTCGCGGAGGGAATATAAAACGACTCTCCGGAGTTGCGGCTACTTTGCGTAGGACCGACCGGTTTAACCGGGGAAAAGAGAGGAAGGACGCATTGCACGTTACGTGTTCTACACTGATTGGGAACTTGCCGTCTATAAGTCACAGCTCGTCTCGAATGAAAATAAATAATTTAGCCGAGCTAGTCGTAGTCGTGCACTGCACGTGTGCCAATAATATAGAACATTTTGCGGCCATCGGGAAATTATTGAGAGATGCCGACGGTCGTTGACTCTATCTCGTCGGTGTGATTCTCAACGGGCTGTTACTTTCGAATCTATCAGGTCTCAATCAATCGCATCTCTGGCATTTTATCTGAGAGATTCACAATGCGGACGATATTAATTTCCCTCGTGTTCGCGTTCGTCTTCGTGAAGCGATATATGCGGAACGGAATAATCTATATTCGAAGGAACACGCGGGATCCTGACAGATGTGTTCTCGTGAGAGTGTAAGAGATTGTAGAAGATAAAGCCCGCGGTCTAACGCGTAAAGTCGAGGCGTCGGGAATCGCGACACGCATTATTTCGATAATTAAGAGCTTTCCCTCGAGCGAAGGTGTCGATGTGTCGCCTTCTCACGAATTCGGTCCGGGAATTCTATACGACCCTTGTCCGCGGGTTCGGTCTACAGATAACGCACGCCTGGACGAACCTAGCCGTGGCTTCTTCCCCCGCATCCTGCTTCCAATCTATCTCCGACATATCGCGGAGACACCTCTTGTTTCGCCGAATTATCCGGAGACGCGATGCCCCTTATCGAAACGCTTCGTTCGGGGAGCTCTCTGTCACAATCACTTGCAAACGACTAAGATATAAATCTCGCGAAACGCGAAAGGTGTTCCTGACGTGATGCCTTTTCCTACGAGACTGGATTTTAAATCAACTCGTCTTCGACGAGAAGGAAAATATGACCGTACAATTATTTCCCAACGCAAACTTATAGCGGACTCGGTCTATTCTCGCTACGCCGATCGCGTTTTCTCGGGTCGTATACATAAGTCTTGAAATTCTAGAGACGCCACATTCAATCAGCAACAAAGGAGGCCTGTGGCTACGGGACTCTGAATACGTGATATCAACTACTTACTCCGTGCACGCTGGAGTTACGGCCTTGATCTGTGGGCAAGTTACGCGCAGCACCTTCGCATAGCCGCCTTAGTCGTCGTCGTTGTCGTCGTCGTGCACACGGTAAATCGTATGCGTCGCGTGTGCCGCGGTACCCACAGGCATGAACACAATGCGCGGTAATTGAGTTACAGAGGCATAGCGCGTTCACGGGCAACTCTTCAGTCCGAGAGCGGTTCCACACGTGTGACGATGCACGACAGGATTGCAGGTCCGATCCAGCCGCATGCGGACGCATCCCACTGTACGAGAATTCGCAGACTGATTTTTCCTGGAAAATCTTCCAACGCCGCGTCAGCAACATCCTCGAGATCTCTGAAATTGCTGCAATAAGAACATCCTCACGACAATTGCGGGATTATTAGACAGATTGTACAAAGCAAGTATGCGGAGTATACGCGTTTTCCTTTTACTTATCATTTCAGCGTCTCTTTTAATTAATTTGATATTCCAAAAGATATTAAAACGTTGCGTTCCACGCACATATATACATCCGCGATGAAATTAACAGATAGTAAAGTATCTATCTTCGCGTCGGATCCGCGTGCAACTTTTTCAGACATCTTCGTCGCGCGCTTTCTCTCCTCTTAATTTTTTTTTCTACGCACGTCCCACGCGAGCGCGCGCGCGTAACGCAGCTATATCGCGCGGTAGCGAGGCAATAACATTTTTCACACCGCGACAGTGCCGATCGATTATTTCTGATCCGAGTAATAATAATATGTGAATGTAATTGCTCCGTCGTTTGGATTAGCTATTAATTGCTTCTCCCCTCGGTGTATTTCATATGACGGGTGTCATTTATGGCCGCGCCGTTGCCGCGCGAGAGAAACAACTTGATATTGCCTCTGGCGCAATTGGTTGCGTCTTGCACCGCGGGCCCTCGCGGAGTTTAACGTGTATGTATGTGCTTACGACTTTCGAGGGTTCTCTACGAGCAAGCTCGATTTTGCGATTGTACTTTTCTATTTCAACAAAGAAACAGGGTCCGATCCGAACTGAACTTATTATTTGATTTATACCAAGCCGTTAAATTCAACGTTAGAAAATATATCATATCTTTTATAATTTAAATCTAACAACCATGTCGAAATGTAAAGGATAAAAAAGCCAATTTATTTGTCTTATCGACAAATAAATAATTTTTTAAAAGGAAAATATACATGTGATACACGAGATTAAATTATAATTATATAGCATGGGGAAAGAGCAACCCTACAATCTCGTTTTTTGTGAAATGTCAATATCATTATTTTTGCATAAAACATTTCAGCATGCAAACAAGTATTTTTCTATCTTATTATTAATATTGGAGGAGCCTCGATATAATACTAGTAGTTCCATCTTTAAATAAGAGCGAAAATCAAGAGATATGAAAACGTTGAGATGGTACCATCTAACAGCGATCTCTCGCACTAACGCAGGCATGCTGGAGAATGCGAAACCGGCGAAACGGGAGGCAATTGATAATATTGACATTTCGGTAATGCTGCCTTTTAATTTATAAAAAAAAAATAAAAATAAAATAATTTATTCTCAAGATAGATCTTAGAATACATTGAATGTCATTAGATCAGCTAGGTTCTAAGGTTTGAGTGGAATATTGGGCCAGTACTGTAGATTCGCCGTATCCTCGTATCGCTCCACCGTGCACTGCAGAGCGGTTTCCATCGACAATATCTTGGAGCCGGCGTCGCCGTACAGCAGGTCGGCCTCCTGCTTTCTCGCCCGGGCGCTCTCGGCGGCGCCGACAAAGGGCACCTCCTGCGAAGGGTTCTCCCCCTCGCGCGCGGTCCTTTCGACGGATTCGCGCTTCTGCCGCATCTCTCGCTTGTGCCTCTCGCTCGTCTCGAAGAAGTTCAGCATGTCCTCGGTCACGGTGAACTCCAGGTCCTCGTTACTCGTGTCCAATTCCGTCTGGTCCTCCGCGCGACGACTGTCCTCCCGCGGAGGATCACGATGGTCGCGACGCCGAGCCAGGGATCTCACCTTGTCGCGCAGCAACTTATTCTCGTGCTCGAGGGCGACGCAACGTGATCTCCACCAGGTTATGCTGTGCCTGCGAATCAACGTGGTGTCTTTGACGATTCTCTCCAACTTTATCGTGCCCACTTTATACCCGCGAACCTTACCGCTTCTGCCACTCCTGGGCCACCGCGTAATTCTTCCAGAAGGCGTCGGCCTGCATCGTGCCCGTCGCTAGCGTCTCACGTGCGTCTGTGACATACTCGGGGAAGGCCATCCACTGCCTCGCGTTGGACCTAACCTCACGCTCGCGCAATCGTCTTTTCAAATATCGCTTCCTCCTGTACCTCTTGCGTCGTTTCGCGGCGGCAAATTCCATGCTCGCTCGAAGTTTTTCTTATGAAAGGTCAGCTGAGTACATCCGACAGCTTATACATCATTGTTTACATTCCCATGCATGCGCGAACGCCATGACATCCATGGACTCACCGCTGTCACCGCGAAACGGCGGAACGATGGGCGGAAGGCGGAACGGAATCTGACAATCTTTTCCTTGGTTTTGGAACAATGTAAAGGTCAGCGATAAAATATCAATTTCTTAAAAAAATATTTTTTAATAAATTGATATCTCTGATTTTTATATCATGAAACGTTTCTCTATAAATTATGTTTAACGGTAAATTGAATATCAATGTAATAATACATTAATTCGTTTTTTTTTACACAATAAATTGCATTAGACTAAATAGTAATAAGCACGTAATTCAGAATAGGAATATATAAAATTTACAAAATCATTAAACATAAAAAATTCCACCCAGTAATGTTATATACACCAGTCAATATTTACTTGTCAAAGAGTTTCTTATTAATCGTCTCGTCTTTCGAATTAAGTAAAAAAAAAAAAGTCACACGTCAGGAATATATGAAAGATTAAATAGGTGATTTTTATTAGAAATGTACAGTATAGTCATATTGTGAAGCTTTATACAAATCTAGAAAAAAGACTATAACTTAGGTGAAAGTTACGCGTATATAACACTTGTCGAGGTCTGGGGATGTTGTCTTTATTCTGTTTCCGCGCGATTAAGTCGCGCATCGCACAATCGCGTCGCGGGTTTTTTCTTCGCCCTAAAATACCTTGCACGCCTTTGCATGCGCAGCGATTATAATCTCTTCCTTCCTGCCCGTCTCTGTACACGCAGTAAGTGTTATAAATATCTCAAAATTCAACACTACTATTAGTTACTTCTCGAAACGCACCGATTGCATTCACATTCTACTGAGAATTTAGAATTTCTGAATCACAAACAGCCAATCGTTTAAAACAAAGAATTACATCATCCAATTAAAAGAAATCTGATCGATATAAGTTTAGGAAACCGTACTTCCTATTACGTTTACGCCGTGATTTAATTTCGTTGAGAGCCGCGCGTGGAAATTATTGTCAATAATATGTTTAAAATGTAAGATCTATATTTCCAAACTATAAGATAATATGTAAAACTCCCGTTCGGAGAACGGGTAATGTAACGACTGCAACAGATACTTTATTCTCTGCTCGTGTAGACTTTCAATCAGTTTTCTGTTAGTGAATGATTATGAAGGTCCAGTGACCATCCTGACCTCACATGTACGACATGTTCAACCCACGTTCGAATGCTACTTCGTCGTCTCCTAACCTAACGTTGGCGCTGCCTGAACTATTTCTTCTCGAATTGTTACGAGGACCATTAAGTCGGGCCGTATTATTACTGGACGCCTCGTCGTCGCTTCCATTTGTCGATGGCGATTTATGCAACGGCTCCAATCCAATAATTACACGTATGTCATCGGGAATCTGATGCTCCACTGACATCAGCTGATAGTAAATACCCTCCGCCTTAGAGATCGTCCAAGGCAGCTCGATATGAAGTGACAAGTCGTTTATATGCTGTAAACAATAGCATTATAATACGTTAGATTCTGTTGAATTTCTTATTGTTGTTATATCGAGAAAACATGTTTTGAGTTACCTTCAAAATTTCCGTAAATCCATAATTGTTCTCTATTAAGATATTCTTCTCTGTGTCCAGAATAGCCGCGCATACAAACAAATGAAAGTTTTTGCAGGGTAGACCGGTCCACAGTATCTCCCATAACTTCAATATGTCGATTGCACTGAATTCCCGCTTGAATAATACCAGCAGCCATCGAAAGCAAAAGAACATGTTGCCAGAATCATGTCTATTTAGATAGTAAGCCAGTTGCGGTTCCGTAGTGCACAATAACGTGTACAATTGGCACAATTGGGCCTTCATGCCCTTCTGATCCATCTCGAAGTTAGTGCTCTGTTTGAAAAATAATAAAAGTTGTTATAAATATCTCAAAATTCAATACTACCATTAGTTACTTCTCGAAACGCAATCGATTGCATTCACATTCTACTGTTTAGAATTTCATTCTGAATCACAGACAGCCGTTTAAAGCAAAGAATTTTATCTATCATTCATTTAAAAGAAATCTGATCGACATAGGTTTAGGAATGTACTTCCTGTTACGTTTACGCCTTGATTTAATTTCGTTGAGAGCCGCGTGGAAATTATTGTCGACAATATGTTTCAAACATAAGATCTATATTTCCAAACTGTAAGATAATATGTAAAATTCCTGTTCGGAGATGTAACGATTGCAACAGATACTTTATTCTCTGTTCGCGTAGACTTTCAATCAGTTTTCTATTAGTGAATGATTACAAAGGTCCAGTGACCATCCTGACCTACTGACATACACGACATGTTCAACCCACGTTCGAATGCCGCTTCATCGTCTCCTAATCTTACAGGCATTCGTGATATGATATAATATTATTAAGCATAGAGAACATCGTACTTACAACTTTATCCATGAAGCCAACGAAACACCAAAACGCATCCACCTCATTATCCATTAAAAACAAGATGGGACTAAGAAGATCGCTCATACCCTGAACGTATCCTAAATCGAAATTGTACATTACGTAGGTCATGAGTATGTCGTACAACTGTTCCAAGTGCGGATTATTATCCCCCGCGTAATAGGGATGTGTTCTATCTGTTCTGTTAACGTCCTTTTCTGGAATGACATTAAAAAAATTCTCATTTAAGACATAAAAGGCACACAGCTGCTCTCATAAAAACAACAATTCGGCTGCTCTTTAATTACCTATCAAACTTTTTCGTTCCCTATAATCGGAAAACCGGCTCTCTTGCGCGGTCGTGAACGTACGCCACTGCAATTTCATCGTGAAATACTCGTCAGTCTTTTTCCTCTTAAGTTCTAATCTTTCGTTATGCGTCGATTTCCATGGGTAATAATTTAATAAAAATTTCCATACTTCAAAACGCAGCGATGGACAAATACCCTAATAAATTACAAGTATATTAAAAAACTATATTTTACATTATATACGTGGAATACTAATATTATTGCTGGAAAAATGTTTCGGCACATACCCCTCGAAAGATAATTTCTTTGACAGCTTCGGGATCACTGATTCTCCCTTGTCGATCTTTACATTTTTCCCACTGTTCTTGCGTTAACGGCGCACCTGCGACAAAATTATAATTGTTACTCAAGCTTGGAATATGCTGTTGAAAATATTATATGTCCTCATGCAGTAGTTATACTTGAAATGGAATAATTATTAAGTTTATATATTGATGCATTACCACGCGGGCATGGTGGCCGTGGAGGTAGATCCACTCCGACTCCAATCACTTCGTACTCTTCGCCGGATCCTACAGATACAGATACACGTGGATGAGGATCGATCGTAAGGGATTGATTTAATAAATCGGCGACTGCTTCTTCGACAGGCCGTTTCACTGGCTCTTTGTACACTGTAACATTAATACCAAATGCGTACGTGAAACCTTTAGGTTTATGTACATGACATTAGTAAATTATTCCATGTGCCACAAATCACTAATCTATCCACTTACACCAGATATCCGCTAGTTTGCTGAATGCCTCCAGCGTTGTTTCGTAAGGACGATTGTGTAAGTTCTTCACGAACTTCCACACGTAATCGGAGGTGTTCTCTTGAAACAGATCCAATTCGGCGAAAGACTTCTTTAATACAGTTTCAACCTCGTCCATCACCAGATACAAATTCTTGTCCGAGCGTGATTTTACAAATTTGATAAATCCCTTCAGCGAGTTAACGAAGCTTTCAGCGTTGGCCAGCTGAAAGAAGGCAACGTAGGTGGTACCATCCCTCTGCATAAATATGAGCTGCTGCCCGCCGTGATTCACGCGAAATGACTTTAGATCGGAGAACAATATTTTAACGGTTCTCGTACGTCCAAGGGAGTCCGGACCCTCCGAGTTCGTGCGGGTCCTTCTGGTGTGCGTGTCCACTAGGGACCACTCCGGGTCTTGATCTTGACACTCCGATACTACGGAGTCTTCCACAGGCTTCCATTCTATGCACTTACCGAAACTCTGCGAGGTAAACATAAACGAGCTCCTTAATATGCGTGTGCGCGTCACATTAATTATACATAAATATCAATATTGCAACAACAGAATCTTACATATTCCACAATATTAAGCGTTCCTGAACTGTGAACCTCGTCCTCTCTGGCATTCGCTCCACGTAGCACGACGCCCGTGTGGATGCAGAGATCCTATTAGCAACAGAATTAACGACTTGTAAGAGGTGACTCATGCGAGATCTGTATCTTGAAATACGTGAAAACCGCAGGCTTAGAAATACAAGCCTGACGTGTCGTAATTACAGGCTAACGGGTCAATCGCGTTATCATTTGCGAGCGGGCAGCGAAGTGTCAGATGTAAAATCGGGGAATCGTTTTCCCCGCCCGTTCCTCCTGCGGGGAAAACGCAGGACGATTGCGAGACGCCCCGCGCGTCGATCATTCGCGGGACGCCGAACCTAACCTCTCCGGTCTAACCAACAAAAAAAAAAAGGAAAAAACTTCGGGGATCCTCAATCGAAACACCGGGCGTTCTCGGTCACGGTCGGTCGGTCGATCGATGGACGCCGCGCGTTGCCGCACGCGGAACGTCGAATCCCCTGTGCGAATCACGCGACGCACATCGCGGGACGTGCATGCGTGGGCGGGCGGGCACACGGCGAATGTCAATCCCGTGCCGATCGTACGCGGAACGCGGGCGAGCACACGCTCGAACGGCCCGGCGCGGCGTGTCACCGTGCTCCTCTCCGTCGGCCCCGCGAGACGTCCGCGAAGACGTCGGGCGGAGGAAACGTGGACGTTTCCCTGCTCACCTTTCCCTGCTCCGTGGGCTCGAACATCTCGGGCCTCGCGCGATCAGCCGTCGTCCTCGTCGAATTCAGCTCCCCGCACTCGCTCTCATCGCAACTGTCCCACATCGCGACACTATTGCCCTCCGACCCCGCTCCCACTCCCTCCTTCTCTCTCTCGTGCGCGCGCGCGCGCGCGCGCGTGTCTCTCTCTTCCTCACGCGCGCGCGCGCCGCCCGACGAGACGCCGCCGCCGACTCGCTGCTCCGTCTCGCTCGCTCGCCCGCGAACGACGCGAGACAACGCCGCCTGTTTATCGCGCGGCCTTTTAATTCGCCCCGCGAATTAAAACAACGAGCGCGCGTACCGCGAAAGCGCGGAGCCGGGTGCTCCTCACGGGGTTGAGGCTCACGAATTCTCCGCTTCTCCGCTGTGGGAGGCGAACGCTCGGGAATGTTTCCACGTAAGTATACAAATGTCGAGTAGAGATGTGTGTTACATCGACGTAGAGATGACTCGATATGACCGCCGTGCTTTCCGCGCGCCTGCAGTTTCCAAAGCAAAATAGGTCCGTAAATTGGAGAGATCTCTATTGCAAACCGGTTTCGTTTAATCGGATTGAGGGAGGGATTCTTTTCGACGAGCAAATCGTTTAAAGTGCGGTTTGAACGCGTGGGCACGTGCGCGGGTATTTCAAATGGATATTCGATCGCGTGTTTACGAAAACGTTCTCCGGCTGGTGCAGCCAAAACGAGGGGATTTAAAAAATCGGGCGCGGTATCTTGTTTAGCACGGCAAAGCGCGCGTCCCGGTGTGATAAGCGATATCAATTTCGGCCGCACATTTATTTTCACGAGTGCTTTCCATGGCACGCAGGAGGGATAGATTAACGGAGATAGAAGATAATCGCGAACGCGATTAAAATTATATGAAAATAATTGCTTCCCGAACGCCTGCATTATTGCAACCCGTTGCGCACCTTGTGCGCAGATCGAATACGCGCAAATAAATATAGCTGTTGCTGTTTTACGGGAACAGACAGAACGGCGAACTCAGAAGTCGACGAAAAAAAGGGATTTATCCTTGATTTTGAGCCTCGACAAAGTATTAAAATTGTTGAAAATCTTTTCATTATCAATGGAGCTCTGAGAACCCAAAAGATAATCGAAAAATGTTATCGAAACATTAACATTATCGAAACTATCGACTATCGATAAACTTTTTTTCGAGCGCTAATATAAATATTTGAATAATTAGCTTATAATGCCAGTCGAGAGAAGCTTGAGACGTGCCCGTGTTTTAGATGAAACCTAAATCCGTTTACTGGTGTCTCTACGTGGATAAAATTTGCACATTTGAACTACGTAGCCACAGACATTTCCGGCGGGTAACACACATTCACGGTCTTCGATTTTATTTCGTGTTACGTACATCAGAGAGATCAGTGAGATGCTATCACAAATATATATAACGTAATTACTTACTTTATCGCTAAGCTTATCACACACATAAATCGAAACAAACAGTGTGCACTACTTGACATAACGTTGTTTAGTATGAAAAGTTAAACAAAATTAGGAACACGATTGTAACAAAGACACAGAGATCTGAATGGAATTTTCCTTCGAATTATGAGCCTTAATAAAAAAAAAACTAATTACTCGATATTGACTGTCTCGTTATGTCATTTGTATATAAATCTTATATAATCAATTTGCGTAAATAATAATGCGTAAATAATAAAAACATATAAGCAATAATTATACTGATTGCTCATAAAAAGAAGTCGCCATTCTGGCGCCTGCAGTTTACATGTACTTATACATCGCAAGAAGAAATTATAAAAAAATTGCATTCATTAGTCTGCTGTTTGCGTTGTATTTTTTTCTCCAAAGTCTTGAGTACCGCGTAAATATCAAAGCTCAACTTACCCACTTATTAAGTGCGTGTACGTGAGATTATTATGACGGATGTAAAGTGCCGCTGTAGATATAATATCTAATTCTCTCTCTATATCTTAATTAAATCTAATAAAACAATGGCACTTTCGTCTACGCGTATAATACGTCAATATCGCGATGCAGCTAAAGTCGACAAGCTATACGCGCGAGGAAGGACGCCGAGGACATTCCCAGGGGACATCCTTCGTGTATCTAAACTCTTTGGAATGGAGAACGCGTACTCTCTCCTTTCATGGTCCAAGTGTCACGGCGAGTGCGGCTGTACCCGAGTGCGATCGCACTCGAGCGCGTGTAACGCCCTGGTGTAGCGCTGCACTGGCTCAACCTTGTCGGAACGCGGTAGATTGCCGGTCGATGATGGCTGGGTATCCCCAGGTATCCGGGATGAACCGAGGACGAGCGCCAGCGGGATTCGGCCGATTCTTGCGTCCCCGAGAAAATTTCGTAAGTGAATTTCTCGACGTGGTTTCTCACGAAACACATATAATATGAAATTCGCGGACGAGCAGCTCCGCGCGAGGATAAGATAAATCGTTAATTTGCGCGATGTCTTCTTTAAGCTTCTATAAATTATAGATTTATTCTCTCACTCTTGCATTTCCCGCGCCTCCGATTACGATGCAGCTGCGGAGAAGAATCGTCCGACGAAAAATCGATAAGAGGACGTATCTCTTCGCGGTACGATTAAGCGTCACAGTTTCCGAAAGTGTCTCCAAGCGAGTTCCTCGGCAAACATTTATAATTCATGGTGTAATTCCTGAATTAATAATGTCGCAAAGCTACGTATATTTGCATCAGCCTTGGACAGTTAATTAATAGTCGCGTGTATGACATACGACGGTATGTTAAAAACGCGTATGTCATTAGTCGAAGTTAGGCCACGCGTTCGAGCGCAAATCGCGCACAGCTTGCGATCGGCAGCAGTTTGTTTGTGGAAATTGGCGATTCGCATGATCGCGCGTACATCACGTTTCGCGAACGCGCACGATCGGCGATGCCGATTGAGAAAATCATGTTGCAGCGCTTCTCCTCTTCTATAAAGCTTCCGTAAAAACTCCGCGTTCCACGGAAATCGAGAGGGAACGACGGGTTTGTGTGCAGCGCAGTTCGGTCCGCAATTCAAGGCGGAGGCTCGAGAAGAAAGACGAATGAGGAGGAGGGCATTTAAATTAAGGGACTGAGAGACGACGGGAAGCGCGGCAAGAGGACCGAGAAAAGTAGTACCGGCTGCATTTTTCTCGGCACAAACGCGTTGCTTTTTTGCGTCCCGACAGTGAATTTTCTCGACCAATTATGAAGAAGTGGCCCCGAAAAAAAATTTGCATTCGAGATGAGCGTGCACACCTTGGCTCGCACTTCTCGCTGACAATGTTGCAATAAAAACGTCGAGAAGAAAAATAAATTATCTCTTGAATTAAAATATTCAATTCTAATCGAGCAGCAGAATTGATGGTTTGTTCTATACCGGTGACCCCTTATTTTTGGGTCGCAGCAACGTCTCGCGTTTTCAAGCGGGGAAGTTAGAAGAACGAAACGTTCGTATATTTCACGAAATCGTTTGCAGCAATCCTTCTCCTGCCCTCTCATTCATTAATGTCATTTGTCGGTAATTAACTGTTCTGAGAAATATATCGAAAGTAGGCGCGAGTGTAGGAGTCAACGAACGAGAAGCTCTCGCAATTCTCCTCATTTTGACGCATTTGACGTATTACGGTCACAGTTTGCACTTATTGAAATAATTTCTCCACTACTTCACGGCAGACCAAGACTTTACGGTACGCGGCAATCTTGTGGCATCGTGCGCGAGTCAACCTCGCTAAGCATGCACATCGTCTAAGATACTTTATGCATCAGGATGAAGGTTCCCGATACATATCACACTCTTGGGAGTTAGCTCTTTAAGAAAAATGAAAGAGAAATGGGTAATCGACGAGCATCCGCTTCTGTAAATGCCCGGTATCAGAGTGACTTGTATAACGTATTACAGCTAACAATAAGATAACTTAAAATCTGGATAAGTGCAATATATATTCGTGCAGCTCGAATCGCGCCTGTAAATTTGGGTCATCGAAGCAATTTCCTCGGAAACTCATCACAGCAGCTATAGGTTTCACGTATGACACTCTCGTATTTTCACCTTGGATTACGTGTAACGCATATAGGCATGCACGATATTTCGACGAGACTTTTTGTGCGTGACTCTCCTAATAATAGAGACTGTCAGAAGCAGACGGTTTCGATTACGTAAAGCTTGGCGTGTGTATCTGCCTGTAATTACCGCGATACCGTCTCTTGCTCTGTGGCACCCACGCGAATGCGTTGCCCGTTTCGTACGAGCGAATCGATTGATTTCGAAGCGTTCGGCGTATAATCGCGGAAAAATCGTTCCTATCTCGGCCAGTGCAATATCGTGTCGCGATTTCTGCCGCGGACAAAGACAAGATACTCTAAGCGGTGCAAACACACCGTGCGTAGATCGAGGTCATTAGTCATGAAATCAGGGAGAGACTATCGCTGCTGCGAGTGCATGTGCACCGGGAACGATGACGTTTTTGGAGACCGGCGTGGCGGCGGAAGCATGCGCTAGATGATAAGAGAGAGAAAGAAAGAGAGAGAAGGGAGAGAGGGAGGAGGAGGAGGAGGGATCGTGAAGACATGAACTTCGATCTCCTGTTCATGATCCGGAACTTTCCTGTTTGTGGAAAAACAAAGGATTAATTTACGCATGATTCAAAGCCAGTTTGTGAGTCACCGCGTTACGAGAAATCACGCCGTTATTTACATTCCAGAGCCGTACTTCCAGAAAAATACTTAGCGAGCTGTTAAAAGAGATACGCAAAGAGAGTACGGATATTTGGTAGCATAAATAGAAAAAAATATAACTTATCGCAAAAATATCCTATCTGACGATTCATGGATGGTAAGAAGTGCATAGACGTTATTTTGTTAAATATTGTAAAATATTTTAATTAGACTGTTTTATTTCTCAATTTCAATGTCTTGTAAATAATATAAATTTTGAGAATATTATATGCATTTTTTCACAAAGTACTTTTATCACTACTTGATAAAAGTAACTATAGTGCAAGTTTAATTATCTCTATTATCAGAATAAATTTCCTTTCACTTGGCATATATTAGCATTAAGGATGTTGAGGCACAGTTAGGTATATGCATGGTATTGTTAGGTATTGTTATAACACAGGAATAGCCATTGACTAGCTCGACATGTGCGTCTGTCATTCTTATCAAGAAACACCTGAGGCTCTTAACGCGCGTCCGATATTCGCGCAAGATAGCTTTATTGGAGCTCGCTCGATGGATCCTTGAGCTAATACCCGTCTGTGAATAAAAAGAAACGTCGGACAATTTACAGAGATCCTCTTAACAAGCAACACTACTGCAGGAAATCGGCTCAAACTCTCGGAACGCTTTTTATCAGCGACGTGCACGTATCTCATTTCCTTTCAGGTCGCTTTTTCCTGTCGTATAAAAAATTAGAGACAAAGAGTTACATTAAAGTTTATTGCAATTTTCCGGGTGAATTCAAGCAAGAATGATCGAAAATTGAAATTATCGCGAAATCCACGATACGCGAGACGATACGATTTGCATTGTGAATATTTAGCACCGCTTCTATCGTCGACTCGTTAAAGCGGATTACTGTTTCACGTACGGCTTTGTCTCGCCCGAACACACGCGAAAGTTCGTTAGTGCAGATTTGTCGTTAAATTTGAGAAACGCCAATTTGGAAGGTACATGCTTCACTGTCTTCCATTGCCCGGCAACAGTATACACTGTATTGACGACGGACTCAAGGTTACATGATGGAGGCAGGAGAACGTTATTCTTAACATAGCACAGGTGCAAAGTTCTCCAGGAAAGCGAATCTAAAATACTAGACTGTTCTACGCGACCCGATAGGAAACGATGTTAAGATGAAATATTCAAAGATCAATTCACATCAATTAGTCAACGTTTCAATACAAAATCTGCTGGAAAGTTGGAAAGTCCACGTAGGGTATCGGACAATAAAATTCCCGGAATTACGCGATTTGAACGAATAAGCCGTGTTCCCGTAAGCCATGCATTTTTTTTCTGCTAGAACAATCCACTTCTTACTTCCTAGAAATATCATCAACGGTTTTCAAGCCATGCGTTAATTCGTAACTATCGTACAGAGGCAAAAAAAAAAACCATCGTAAAGTTCCAAGTATTGTTTTCCGCATTTTCTAGCTATTTCATCTGCTATGAATGGAATTTATCAGGCCTAGTGGGCTTTTTCTTAACAAAATTATTCAGACAGCGACGATTTTCATGACGAAAATCATGAAGAGAGAACGATTCCTAAATTGGTTCGAATTCCGAAATAGAATGTAACGGAAATGTATACACATATGGAAAATCCGATAAATCCTATCGTACATTCTGTCAGGTTACATATCCTGCATTTCTCTCGCGGCGATCATTGTTCAGTTGCTCATGACGCTTTCGAAACGCTCGCCCAAACTGGATACCCGGACAATGGAGCCCCTAGTTATTAATGAAGGAATACGCTCGCTACGTATTCTAATGCAATAAACAATGTAATGAATCAACGACGTAACGAAATGACACTTGCGTCAGAATCCGAACTTCGACCCTCATTCACGAGTGCAGGTGTCCGTTGAGTAAACTTCAGCGCTCTGATCCAACGCATTCTCTTCTCTCTTACGAACGGGCCGCGGTCTCTCGCTCGCGAATGCGCCAGGCGAACAGCCTTTAGTGCCGTCCTCGGGTGCGGGTGTACCCACGCCGGTGCAACCGTACTCGACGAGTACCAACCAGCGAGTTCAGTGCTAGAGTATCGACCCACGGCATGTGGTGGCTCATTCTCCTTTCTCCTTTCTCCCTCGTTCCTTCCTTTCCTCCTCGCTCGCACGAGGAATTACAGTACCCTCTCCTATTTTCTATCATCGTTTCACTCCGGTCCGCCTGCGCTCTCCGTCATACTCTCCTAGAGTACTCCGTCGTGCTACTCCTAAGGTCGATATTCGCGTGAACGTCCACGGGAATCCCGCCAGTGTGGTGCGACCTCGCTTTGTTGTACATGCGCGGTGATCAGCGATGTACAACGATGAAGAGGCACCCCCGTCTTTAAAGAGCCAAGAGGCTCGTTTCTCTATGCAACATATGACAAATCGTCGAAGGATGATCACTCCTATATCTTACTTTTTTCGGATTTGAATAAATCCGACGATACATCGGGTATTATAATCTTTTCTTTTGCTATTTGAACTTGAATAATATTTTACATATGACGGAATACATTTTCTATTTTTATATATTTTTAATTATAGTCATATCTTAAACAATTACAGCGACCATCATTATTTTTACACAGAGGATAGTTATGCAAGCAAACGGTAAACAGTTTGCTTAAATTGCCTGTGTCATTCTGAATCATCTTAATTATCAGGAAATGTATTACTGGAATTTTACAGCTACGTTCTCTTTCGTAAAGGAAATTCATGGAACTAATAATGTGCTTAGACCAATGCGCGAATATACCATCGATGACACCGTGATCAATGTTTCAATTAATTAATGTTTTTTGTGTCAAAATTAGCAATATTAGCGGAGAGTGATATTAGGTCCTTGATTAAGTAATAAAGATCTTTGAAACAAAATTCACTGAAAACAGTTTAATTGCTTTAAAACACACGCAATTAAGTTATCAGTTATACGATAGCGTAGCCGCTGTGATTAAATTAATTGCTAGCGTAAATTTTCATCGTTCTAAAGTTCAATATTTACTATGAATGTTTAACAATAATCAGAACAAGGATCCTTGACTTTAACAGATGATAATGATAAATAAGACGCAAACGGTGTGTTGGAGCGAGATAGATATTCACGGCTCAATAACTGAAAGCGAAGACGAAAAAAGAAAAATTAAGAAATTTGTTTCCTCTTAAGAATGATTTCAAGTCTGTAATGTAAAACATCGGCTAACTGCATTGCCATGTACTGACAATGAGAGGTATAAATCAGAAAAGATTTTTTTTACGAACTAGGTAGGGCATGAAAGAAAAAAAAATGGATCGCTCGGTTAACGTGTTTTATATTTCTCATGCTTCGTGTGTCATAGTTTTCTTTATTTGGTCACGACTCATCCGCGATTCTTTTTTATGCGAACTCACGAAACTGATTTTCCGTAAGAGAGAAAAATATCAGGACGTGCAGTTGACACTAGGAACGAATGAGTTTTCTCGTTCGCGCGGCCTAACAGTCAACGACAAAGAAATGGGAAAGCTAAGGCAGGGCAACGATCCCCGTCACCGCCGCCGTCCCTGGAGCCTGCCGCTCTCGAGCTCGGCTCACTTCGTCGTCGGTAGAACTGGTGGAAGTGGTGTGGAGGTGCACAGCTCGACAGCTGATCGCGGTGGTGAGTCGCGGAGTGAGATCGGCGCTCTCCCTGCGTCCAGTCGCAGTGCGCGTCGCGGATCCGTTTGGTGCGTTTGATCCTATCTGATCGGTCGACCGGAGGATCGACCTGCGTGCGTGCAACTCACGTTCGTCCGATCGATCGCCCTTCAACGGCATCCGGAGATTGTCCCGTAACGAATGCAGTGTTACGGACGCGGTGGTGACGGTGCGTCAGTAGTCGGACGACACGAGAGAGTCGATACGCGAGGTGGAGTCTTGGTACCGCTGGCGTATCGCTGACCGAGCGCGAGGATCAGAGTGGTGATTTGTGCAGGTGGTCCCTTCGTACCTGACGTACCTGAGACACTTCCGCTCCCCAGCCCAAGGGGAGCAAGTCACCGAGGTGACAAGTCGAAGATGCGGAGCGTCGTCGTCGTCGTCGTCGTCGTAGTATGATTTCGGACGTTGCGACG
Organism: Wasmannia auropunctata; assembly: GCF_000956235.1. Taxonomy (NCBI): domain Eukaryota; kingdom Metazoa; phylum Arthropoda; class Insecta; order Hymenoptera; family Formicidae; genus Wasmannia; species Wasmannia auropunctata. Next base: position 171,140 of record NW_012028719.1, on the reverse strand, counting down.
GTCCTCCCAGCTGAACCTACTTCTGTCCGAGGGTGAGTTATCCTGTTGGTGTCGATTAACGTGCGCGTGGGACGAACATGTAATTATCTCGGTGGCTCTTCGGCTACTCTGGCAGCTCTGCGTCATGGATACCGCGAATTTGCGTCGCGTTCACTGTTTAACGGATAATCAATTGCAGGATAGAGGGATAAGTGAATTTACTCCCGAGTGCAGTGGTCCTCTCGCTTTATTACCGACTTAATTAATTAATTAGAGCTACGCGAAGAGTTATAAATATATCGCAACGCGCTGCGGAGTCCAGCTCCGCGTAACAACGTTAATGCAATGATCGCGTATAGTAACGCACGCTTTAACGGTCATCGACATATTGCTCTATCGACGAATAGGTGTCTTTTCCCGTTTGGAAATCATCAATCTTTGATCTTCGCGATTGATGTTTCCGTCTCTTATTCTTGGCGATTTGGTGAATAGGGGAGAATTTATGGCTCTCATGATGTATATTAATTATTATATGTATATTAGTTATTTTCGAGATGACTAATATCGAGGCAATAATTTTCATGCAAATTTATAACGTAACACGTAATTTGCAACACACGGAAAAATCTAGTGACACGTGTTATCCCGCAATTTATAATTGCGTTCATCACATGGTTGTGATCTTGCTACATGGTCTTTATAATTCTATTTAAAAAGACATTTAGAGACAGTTTGTTAAAATGAAGTTTACAACGTTGTTGTCATGTCACGTAGGGCGAAACAAGAGATTCCTCTGTCCGGTAACGGCAAACTCAAACGTCTCCAGAACTAGAATCAAGATCGTGATGCGGGTCGCTTAATAAATGCCTTGAGACCAACATCAATAGGACGAACGTATTGCGATAAGCGAATTGCATCGAGCACGTGTGGCGTGTGTACACGACATTGCATTTAACGAGGAGAATTTGCGTACATCAATGCGATCGATCGTATTTCCGTTTGAAGAATGTTATCCGTTGTTAGACAATATTCACACGCTTTGTACTTTTTAGTAGAAATTTGCACGGTTCTTATTATTAAAAAAAAAAAGAATCAAGAGAACGATTCAATAAAGTACGAATATATGCAAATTTAAAAATATATCGAATTATATTACGAATCTCGAAACTATATTACGAAGAATTTTAACTGATTACAGTCAGTCTCTCTTAATTATTTTATTCTATGCATTGAGTATAGCCCGTCAAATGATTATTCGATTAATTTTACGAATAAGAAAGAGATCATAAATTTTGTTCATAATTGTATTATTTTTTAAATAAATCGATAGGATAATTGCGTTTTTTTAATCACATTTAAATGGAAATTTTTTTCGATGCACTGCCAGGATAAACTCATTAGTGCAATTGTCACTGCAATTGATATGAGAAAACGAGTTTTACGTAAGCGTCTCTAGCTCTCTCTCATCCGGAGTCGAAAACTGAATTTTATCTTAGCGTTGCATTCAGAGCTAAACGGGAAATCCCTTTTCCCATACGCTCCGTGGCGGTTCCGGAGGAGAGACCTTATCAGACTTGCAGAATTGATTCTGTTGTGAGCAGAGCGCTTAATTAACATCGCTCGGAACGACCGAGTGGCTATTGCCTCTCAGGCTGATCGGGAACGTTTAGCTGTTCAAACAAAGAAGGTCGCCTGACGGCCGTCCGATTCTGGGACGTTGTCGTCTCGGAATAATAAAACCGAGCGATGTCATCTCGATCGGCGCCTGGCTGCGGGTTGCTGACACAGGAGGCGGTGGGTAATGCCATTGCCGTCGTGTGCAATATGCAATTGCGCGCGTCGTGTATCACAAACACGCGACCGGCGTAATTCCTGACACGTGCACGCCCTGCAAAAACAGAGAGCGCGCCGCGGCGGTAGTTCCCAGCGGTCGGGAACAGCCTCGAACTCGTCTTCGATTTTCGAGATTCTGACGCGGGAGAGACGCGCGGAAGCAACATCAGCGGGATAGCTGTGTACATAAGCGAGAGACAGGCCTTGAATTATAGCATGTACCGTGCATGTACAGTGCCGAGTTAATAACTATCGATACTCGGAATCTGGAGCCTACCTCTCCTCAGTGTTTTGTAACTAACGAGTAAATAATTTTATTATATTTTAATTATTTATTCTTTTGTTTTATCACTTTATTTTCTACATACATATACATGAAAGGTTTCCCTTCTCCTTTTGTTTTTTCTTCGATCGGCAATAATACGCTGTCTATACGCGATACGGATAATCTGTTCTTATCAAGTGGAGCAGAATTCAAGTTCGCAATGTGGAAGTTATCTCTTACCCGGGAAAAAGAATAGCGTCACAGTAGCAATCAACAGTAGGATTGTATCTGTCAATTTTCTGAAGGGAGAGTAAACCCTATTAAGAAACTTCATGTTTATCAAACATTATACTGACGCAAGTACCGATTACACTTTCTCGTGCGTCGCAGGGTTTCTTCGTTCCACATCTATTGCTTACAATTCGAATAAAGTATGTGGGTCGCATTAAGGCTGACACGTTTACCACGCCGTACGTATGTACAGTAGATACATTACAGATATTAAGAAAACCACGATTATTTTCTTAGTGAAACGCGGTATTCTTCTCTCTAGCTGAAAGCGACGATTATCCGAAGTTTGCTCAGTTCGCGCTTGTTCGGTGCACTGGTACCGCAGGAGCGCTCGTGCACTCGAGCTGCATACCTATTTCCCTGTAGATTCATGTGATAATTCATAAAGAATGTTTAATGTGCCGTCCTAATGATATTTATGTTCGTAAATGGTAGGCTATCGCGCATCACGATAACAATGCGATAAGATATTTTTTCTCCGCTCGGTAAAATTTTACAAGTTTTACAGCAGCACAATGGGTAAGCATACACATTTCGATTTTTTTTTTTCGTGTGTTTTGTTACTCACGGAATTGGCATTTGCAAGTAAAATTCAACGTGTACATTATTCTGACAGATGCGCGTATTCACAGAGCGATTAGTACGATACGGTGTAGATAATATTTTACTTTGATTATGTTCATAAAGCAGTGTGTATTAAAATCATTAAATTATATTCTGTTATTTGTATTAAACTTGCAAATACAAATGGATGTTCTAATAGTTTCAGCTAGAAACAATATTGTTGATTAATTATCATAATGTACTCTTCTTTTTTGGAAAATGTAATTTCTATATTGTATTTCTATATTTCTATATAAACTTTAATTTAAATTTATAATATAAATTAATTATTTATTATTTGCTTACTTCTATATATTAAACAAAATGGAGTCACGCGTTTAACATTTCACGTGACGCCAGAAGTTGTCGATTTGAAAGAATAAATGTTTATTTGATTATCTCCAATATTCTATATACAGCGTCTAATAACGTCGAATCGATGAGCTTCCTAGAGACAATTCTCAATCGACTGCGGTTTTAAATTATTAAAGCTTCCCGTTTCGTCTGCTCCTTAAGAAATTTTCGATAATACAGTACTGAAATACACAGTGTAGCAACGATATCGTGCGTCACGGTATGTTCAGCTAACCGTATGACAATAAGACGAACGGAAAACGTCGCTCCTGATGGAGACGGGACACGATTCTTGACCGCAAACGCCCCGACAGTTTCTGAGTCATTATTTTAAGTGTGCAGGATATGATAAAATTCCAAGTATTATTATATATGCTATCTAAGTTCTCGATGAGCTTGTACCTTTGATAACTTACAATTAGACTTATCTGTAAACGCATTTTTCGAATATCGTTATCTTTTCGAGAAAAAAAGGCAAAAATAAAAATTTGTTACTTAGTACGTTGAAAAGTTATTCTAACATGTCAAATATGCTTTTGCTTACAGCACGATTGGATGATGGCTGACCTGAAAAGTCTCACCCTGAGCGGTGGCGGATCATCCAGGTACAGCGGCGATGAGCAGGTGCAGTTTATCCCAGGTGGGAGTCATCAGGTGACGATCAGGTCTCCCCCTCCTTCCTTACATTTGGAAAATCTCAACAATGCGGTCCACGGGTAAGAATAATTTATTATTGTAATAATTATACACTTAATTATTATTTGCACGCTATTCGAAGTCAATAAACTAGACTATTGAAGTAAAGAGCTGAACTGTACGTAGCCGGATACGTCGATTAGATTGGTTAGATGTTAGAAACGAATAAAGAACAGTTCAAAATGCATGGAATTTCTTATGCGAAAATACATGACAGAGGCAAAAATAGAAGAAATGAGAAATATATCGCGCCTGATTACGTCTTTTCTTATATGAGCGCGATAAAACTTTGACACATTATAATGTAGTATCACGCTAATGTAGGTTTATTATGATATTTATTCATACAAGTATTGGTACAACAGAGAATTTGATTGATGAAAGCAAAAATAATGAACGATGCAATCATAACGACTGCGTTACTATGATCAAATTTATTTTACTTGCGATAATAAATGATAGATAATTTTTTTATGGCTATTAAGAGATCATTGAAAAAGATTATTAAATAAATAAGTCGGAGTCGCATTGATAACATATTATAAATAACTGATCATGAAGCTAAGGGAAAATTGACGTGTTATAATAAGATTTTTTATGTTATATTTCTACGCAGTATGGAATAGTACTTAGTATGGCATAGTACTTAGAAAGAAGGTCTCCGGATTACCTCGAACTTTACTAGGCAGCCTTCATTTTCTGGCTTTAAGGAAAGGGAATCTAGTTTCTTTGTTCGTCCTCGAACCGTGAATGTAAATCGTTTGTGATCTATCGTTTAGCATTCTATAACAGTACATATAATATTGATTTACGTTACGATGTTACTTTATGATCCCTTAAAAAATATTGTACACGATAGGGACATCAGAATATCGACCATCCAAAAATATCATCTGTGCGATAATTCTTATAATGTTTAACTAATGTTAAATATAAACAATTTCATAATTACTATAAATTATTTTTTAACATCAAGTTTAATATTTTTTGAAACCTCGATTAATGTTGAATCTGTCGTATGTAATAAACGTTCGAAAGTACGAGTTTGTTAATAATCACGAGACTTGAATGTATAAGATATTTACTTTTTATTGCTTAAATTAATCTTTATTTATAGCACTATTAAATTGCTCCAAGATGCAAATAAGATTCCATAAACTAATAACTTTAATAATTATGTATTAGGATTATTTTCCTCTTTCGATTATATAATTCGTGCGGTATTAGCCTTCGTATCGTAATCTCGAGATCAAGCTATCATAGATTCATTCAAATGTACGTATAAGCCAGAATTTAGTCGTGCGTCATGAAAACTGTGAATGGAGAGGGGAAGAATACAACCCTCGGACTACACGCGAACCTTCCCTTTAAACTAAGGTCTAAAAGGGATCTCAAGGTCCTAGCTTCGATCGTTTCTTTTCTCAAGGCTTATCCTTATAAACCGGCTTTTCGACAATTTAATCTAGCACCACTAAAAATAACGTTCAATTTGTGTGCTAAAATGCAGAGTTCCATTATAAAATGACATAATTTATAACGTCTATATAGGCAACCTGCAACTGCGTGTCATGCAAGTAAATTTGTTATTGTTGAAGCTAATGACACAGTCGGGATGGAAATTCGCTGCGATATAAATAATTTTATTTTCACGTGCAAAAATAATGAGAATTATTCTGCATGACTGATTGCTAACTTAATTATAACTTCGAAACGAGCACCATCAATGATAAAATTATCCTCTCGAAGTCAAACGAAAATTCGTAATATAAAGTTTCTTGAAAGTCAAAAGAGACTGTATCTCAGTTTAATTGATTGTATATATCCAAATCCAAAAAAGAGTCCAAATAGTCTAAAAAGTACACTATTCGTGAACGAATGTTACGATTGCAATGCTTCCCAAAATTGCAAAGATTACATTCGAGCGCGAATCTATATAACAATAACTGTCGGACTCGACTGCTCCAAATAAGACGTTCAAAGCGAATTTTCTGTTCGATGTGAACGGCAGGAGCCGCGTGTAACTTACAATAGTTTTCGCAAGGAACAATGTATGGATTAGTCCAAATATAGTGTAAAGGTTCCAAATAAAAATCACGAATAAAGATCTAGCTAATTGACATTAAGTGCTATTAATGGACTGCTTTGAGATGAACATTTCTTACATTAGGTAGAAAGAACAGAGCAATGATTTCGGGATAATTCTGTATTGATGGGTTATTAGGGATGATATTACTTAGCATGACACTCTATGCTAATTGTTTCATAGTATAGTTATCTAGTCAATAACGGTCAAGGTTTTTGACCTAGCCGGGGGGGAGCTTCGATAAAGCGTTCCCCGAACTTTGGCATTCTCCGAGATCGTGGAATGCGCGAACTCGTATTTGCAAGCACGCGTGTACCTCGAGTTTTATCGGTGATTTCAATTGCAATTTCCTGAATGTGTGTCGTGCGCCGAGGTGTACATGCACAGTGTCGGCTTCCACGACTCTCTGACTCATCGTCGAGTGTGCATCTCCGTAACGCCGGACAAAGACGCCTCTCCTTTGTGCGACTCTCTCTCGATGACTCCTGCGAGTCAGTCGAGCGAATAAAAGATGCATCCCCATGTTACTGCGTGTACGCTTTCATCGTATTTCGTAAGACGTAGGTAACAAACTAGTTCAGAGAAGTATCCCAAAGAAAAAATAAATCCTTAAAAAAAATATATATATATATAAAATATCCTTTTGTAATCTTCTTTATTCTGCTCGATACGAGGAATATGGTTTACGACGCATTTCTTTTTTAAATAGTTGAACGCAATTCAGCGTCATATTGTAGGATGGACACTTTATGCGTGTGTAACAGCGTAATAACACAGCAAAACATAAAGTCGGTACTTGGTATCTTAAATTTTTATAATGCCATTACGTTTTAGTGTCATACATATGAAAAATCGATAGACAACAAGGAGAACTTATAAGACGAAAGTTTGTAGAGGACAAGGTTTTGTAAGACCTGGCTACAAATACAGAAAAAGAAAGAGAGGCGTATAGAATCGGATAAGTTCTGCACGCAATATTTCTATTATACGATATTATCGTCCGCGAAAATACGCGTTCGCGTTGTCTGTTCGACTGATTTACCTGCCATGCGGTCACCCGGGAAAAAAAGTTCCATATATAATTATATATAATTATATGCAAAATATGTCCATATATGTTTCTTTCCTTTGTAAAATTATTCTTTAATACAAAATTGATAATAATAAAAAAGGAAACATAAAAAATGATTAAAAGAATAATTGTTATATTGTTTTTTTT
>NW_012028719.1:112500-163797 GCF_000956235.1 Wasmannia auropunctata | reverse complement strand
GTAAAATTATTCTTTTAATTATTTTTTATGTTTCCTTCTTATTATTATCAATTTTGTATTAAAGAATAATTTTACAAAGGAAAGAAACATATATGGACATATTTTGTATATAATTATATATAATTATATATGGAACTTTTTTTCCCGGCAGAAATACAAAAAACACGCGTCTTGAAAAAACTCTCTGCTAAACTTATTAAATTTGCAAGATCGACGTATATTTCTGCAATTTTACAAAGTAATAAATGAAAATAAATTTTAAGTACATTATTAACATTACATGTTACAAAATTAGACTAGACTAGTAATTTAACAATCAAGTTATATTATTTATAAATCAAGTTATTTTTTAAATTCAATTTAAAGAATTTTTTAATAAAGTAATAAAGTAAAGAATTTGCATGAAAAAGTAATAAAGCATTATGTCCTTTTAAATTTATGCGTGTTGATGTTTAAGTTCAATGCCGAAGTCGACGAGTTTTTTTAAATGCGTTTCATAACTCTACGTAAAGCTTTCGAAAGTGAGTAATATCCACCGGTGGCAAAATAAATGCGTGAAGTTCTGTTGGTTTTATTCGATCACCAAATCTTTACGAGACATTCCGATTATACAATCAGCGAATAAGTGGGTTTATTTTCACTGGTGCTGTCCGTCGAGCGCAAATCATCCGATCTTTTTTGCGAATTAATATCGACGTTCTTTTGCTGCAATTTTGTCTCGGGATTTACTTACTCCATGTCAAACTGCACTTACCACTTTTATTGCGTTCCTTTGAACAAATCTTTCTTCAACGAACGTGATTGCCGGACGACATCAGTCGCGCAATAAAACTGATCGCAGGCTTGGCGAGTAGTAAAAAACCGAGGGAAAATTATTCCGAATGAAAAAAAAACTATAGTCCGAGATTCTCGCAAAAAAGCAAATCTAAGTGAAGCCATCTAAATGGTAATGTTAGATGTGCGGTCACAGAAATATTTATGTCCTATCGATGCAGCGCCAGCGGCGTGACACGTTCGATTGAACACGATCGTATAAAGCAGTAAAAATCGCACTGGTCTCGCTCACATTTTTTTCTTACTTTAACATTAGAAAATAATAAACTTTCACGCGGCCATAACCGCGGCAGAAATTGCAGAAAATCTACGTTTGCAACCGGGAAACGTAGAGCGCACGCAGAATCGTTATTAGCCACGAGGTGTAATGACGCACCGTGGCGGTACATGGATGCAAATAAAAGAGAAACGACTCTCCGAGGAGAACTGAATTTCTTCTATTATACGCGTTTGTAATACCGATAATTAAATTCAATGCCGTATTTTATGCTCATCGGGACATACAAGGCAATAAATTTTCCCTATTACACTTGCAAGTTACAGTAAATCAAAAAATAAAATTTAATAAGAATAAAATTTAATAGAAGGGGACATCGCATTCGTTTCCCATTGTTCCTCGAATCTGAAAACGACCATGAACTAAATATTCGGTGTCCTCTACAATGCTGCATCTAACGTTCAATAATGCTCTATGTTTCCCAAGACAATCGGTTTCATTACTCAATGGATTAATTAATGGCATCGGCATAATACGCGCAAAATGAACGCGAATTGCATCAAAACGTCATTAAATGTTGAAGGAGACGAGTTTAATATCCAATCGTCGCTTTATCCGGTATTGTGCATTCAAGACGAACCCATTTTTCAGTTAACTAAGATTCTACGCATATACTCTTAAAATCTCCTTAATTCCGAATAAATCAACGCGCATTCGCAACCCTGCCGTTTACCGTCCGCATTCAGCGTGGCGAGGTTACAGCTATTTAATTTTAACGTGTGCGGCTCGCATTTCTCAAGTAGGAGACGAGAAGCACAATACATAGGCTAGTCATCGTACAATGCGTCTGAAATTTATTTTGTCACGCAAAGACATGTAAAAAAAAATGTCTGCGATTTTATAGAGCTACGCTAAGCTCGTGCGTTATCGAGTTGAATGCAGACATTCAGCTGTCGGCAACCTCGACAACCTGGCGAAGCTAACGACCGGGCGAAAACGTTTCATTGTTACAGAGGCTCACAGAACAATCTCCACTGCAGTTGCAACGGCACCACGTCGAACGGGCAGGCTGCGGCTGCGGTATGCACCGGCGGTGTTCTGGCCAGGAAGGTGCCGAACCACAGCGGCGCCAGCCCGGGTCAGAGCAATAAGAGGCCGGCGGTATCATTGACGCATCTCCCGAAGAGGCCACCGGTCGACGTGGAGTTCAAGAACCTGGCCTACAGCGTGTCCGAAGGCAGAAAGAGAGGTGAGTCTCTCGAAGAAGAGCAGTAAATTGTAATTACTGCACGTCCGATTCCGGAGAGAAAGTCCAATAGCGTTCTAGCGGCGCGCGAAGCGAAGTCATTATCACAAGGCGCGCGATCGTTATCGCGAGAATGGAAGTAAAAAAGAAATTGAGATCCGACGAGCGGAGCGATCCATCTGACTTTAATCAAGTCAACTGCTTATGCCTCGGAATAACGCATTATTGGCGTGTGATGTATTTTCGACGCCGCGCGCCGCTATCGATTCAATAACGGCACGTTGGAACGAAGACGTGGATAATTCAAGATGTTAGAGCGATCGGGTTGGAGTGGCGAATCGAATATGCTAGGTACCCATCGGGTAGGCTTTTTCGTTCCATCACAACGTGTGTGAACGACCTGACCGAAAAAATCGATAGAAACGCACGGGCAGGTAGCCGTTTCGGCGCAGTTGCATCGTCCGTGCACCGCGGTGCAGTTGCACTAGCGATAAAGAGGTCAGCCAGGGGTTTTGTCTGTCCGAGGGATATTCAATTTGAATTGCGTCTAGGTATATAATAATCTGGCGAACGTTACGACATTGGCAAGATCGTAGCGAGAATTTTGGCAATCAACTACACCAGAATTGGAGCGTTTAGATTTTCATTATAAAATAACGTTTTATCTATTTTTGTATTCGCTGTGGATGCACTGGTTATTTCACATAAATTAAAATTGGATAATATCGTACATACTTAATATATCTCTTTTATAATGCCACCTTATGCGTAGCGTTATATGCTTGGAAAGTTTCACAATTTCCGAAGCCTCTAAATTTTAAAAAGATTTACGAATCTCCAGCGATATAATCCGCACTGCGGATGAAATATTTTAGAATATAGAGGAATACATTTCTTGTGTGTTCTCCGTTTCTCTTCTATTACCTCCGCTTTGTTGCTGCAGGATACAAAACCATTCTAAAATGCGTGAACGGGAAATTCAGATCTGGGGAGCTAACGGCTATTATGGGACCATCCGGCGCTGGAAAGAGCACGCTTATGAACGTATTGGCAGGCTACAAGTAAGATTATTTTGGCAAATTAACGGCGCATTAGGATAATATATTGAGCGATAATTGTAATCGTTTCCCGATATCTCTTTTCCAGAACATCGCACTTGAGCGGTTCGGTACTGATAAACGGAAAGGACAGGAATCTCAGAAGGTTTCGTAAGATGTCCTGCTACATCATGCAGGACGATCGACTTCTGCCGCACCTGACCGTTTACGAGGCGATGACCGTCTCGGCGAACTTGAAGTTGGGGAAGGACATCAGTGCGACTGCCAAGAAAGTAGTGGTATGATAAACACGATTTTTTTTTCTCTCGACGTCTCTCCACGCGGCGGAGACCGCGAATCTTGTCATCGTTTACAAAATACAATTTTTTAAATTTCTGGTTTAATCGAATCGGCAGATCGAGGAGATTATCGAGACGCTTGGCCTACGCGAAGCCAGCAACACGCAGACCCAGAGCCTCAGCGGCGGCCAGAGGAAGAGGCTGTCGATAGCGTTGGAGCTTGTCAACAATCCCCCGGTTATGTTCTTCGACGAGCCTACCTCCGGTTTGGACAGCTCTGCTTGTTTCCAGTGTCTAAGTTTGCTCAAATCTCTAAGCAGAGGAGGTAAAGTTTCCACGCGATTCTTCCAATGAATCTCTTCGCGCGTTCGTAAACGGAAAAAGGAAGTCCGTTACCGACTCGTGCTGGTGTCTCTTCTTGCAGGAAGGACGATTATATGCACGATCCACCAACCGAGCGCGCGACTGTTCGAGATGTTCGATCATCTGTACCTACTTGCCGAAGGCCAGTGTATATATCAGGGCAACGTCGGTGGCCTAGTGCCCTTCTTGTCGTCGATGGGTCTCGATTGTCCGAGTTACCATAATCCAGCGGATTACGGCAAGTACACTCGATGAAATTTCCTAATCGATCCAGATTCCAATTGTCGCTTCTATACATACAAAAGATTTTAAACCACCATTTCTTTCGCCCTGATTCAGGATAAGATTAATTTCAATCTGATTGAGATTTCGAATATTTCACAAAGTGAATATATCATCGTCAAACTCTTCTTTCGCGGTGCGTTAACAAAATCTTAACGGTTCAGTGATGGAGGTCGCTTGCGGGGAGCACGGCGAGTGCGTTCACAAGCTCGTGATGGCTGTGAACAACGGCAAGTGCAACAACTATCAGTCACACCAGGCGGCCATCGCCGCGGCGCAGACGTTGTCGAACGACATCGCCAAGGAGTCGCCGCAGGAGCAGACGAAACCGGAGGGCGATACCGCACTGATACCGAACGGAGTCGCGAAGCCGCCGACCGGCGCGACGATGATCAACATGCCGGTTTCCTGCACGACGTCGTTGCTGGACAGCGTGGAGAGCATAGAGCAAAAGGTCGGTTTCCCGACGAACGGTTGGCTGCAATTCTGGATATTGCTCAAGAGGACCTTCTTGTCGCAGATGCGAGATATGGTAAGATACAATGTACTTATACATAATTCGCGAAATATTCCTTTTTAAATATTTTTCTATAATTGATGTTAAAAATTGCGCAAATAATTGTATTATGTAGTTATATAATATGGAATAGATACGGTATAATTTTTTTTATCACAAAACAAGATATGTCGTTTAACGGAAAACTTCCTATCGATAACGTCTATACTGTAAGATATCTGATTTTATGTCGCCGTGTCCGCTTTTCTAGACGCTAACAAGGGTAAGACTGATCTCACATATAATCGTCGGCTTCCTGATCGGCGCAATTTATTACGACATCGGCAACGAGGCCTCGGAGGTCATGAGTAATGCTGGATGCGTCTTCTTCACGGTGATGTTTCTCATGTTCACCGCCATGATGCCTACGATATTAACTTGTAAGTGATTCATTCAGGTATATTTATTCGAAAATGTATTCGCGAAAACTCGGAACTTTCGTTGTCACCGTGTCGCACTTTTATCGCAGTTCCGACGGAAATGTCCGTATTTGTGAGGGAGCACCTGAACTACTGGTACTCGGTGAAAGCTTTTTACCTCGCGAGAACGTTGGCGGACCTGCCGTTCCAAGTGAGTGCAATTTACGTTATCTCCGTTTGTTCAATTAGAGCCAGACACATCGAGGTGACTCACGCGATGGTAAATCATTGCAGATGGTGTACTCCATAGCATACGTAATGATCGTGTACTTCATTACGTCGCAGCCGTTGGAGGTGGAGCGTTTTCTTATGTACCTAAATATATGCATACTGACATCGCTGGTCGCGCAATCCATCGGTCTGCTGATAGGAGCAGCAATGAGCGTGGAGGTAATGCCGGTGATCGACAAATTATATCCGCAAGAACGATCTTTCTTATTACTATACATAAATATAAAAAAAATGAAAACGACCGATTTCCCGTTTCCTCCTATCTTTCCCTCCCGTAATTTAATCCCGTTGATATTATCATGTTCGCAGAGCGGAGTGTTCATCGGACCCGTGATGTCGGTGCCGATCATCCTGTTCTCCGGCTTCTTCGTTAACTTCAATGCCGTACCAAAGTACCTAAAGTTCCTCTCGTACGTGAGCTACGTGAGATACGGCTTCGAGGGCGCCATGATCTCCGTGTACGGCTACAATCGGGCGAAACTCAAGTGTTCCGAGTACTACTGCCACTTCAAGAGTCCGACGAAGTTCCTCGAACAGATGGCCATGGAGAACGCGGTCTACTGGGTGGACGTCGTCGCTCTGCTCGGCTTTCTGCTCGTTCTCCGAGTGGTCGTTTACTTCGTGCTGAAGCTCAAGCTACGATCCCTTCGTTAAAACTCACTCCGACAGGAGTCTCCAGGACAGACAATAATCGATCACATCACGATTCTATACGACCGTCATAAACCACGATCTGGATATCATCAGAAGATCATACTTTCGTGAATACGAGAGGTACCAACGACGAGAAAGAGAATCGAGATTATTTCGATCTCGAAATTGGAGAAGAGATTAGAACTGTCATGTTAATTAACGCCAGCGACGAAGCTCGTTGTGCGAAAGGGGTATATCTACGAAAAAGGATACACGCTTCAAATAGGGACTTCAAATTGAAATGTAACTCGTCTTTAATTCAAATAATCGCGTGACATGCGAACTTTGATACGTGATTTTAAGTCATTGGTGATCGCAAGATCTTTATTTTATTTTCCGTCTCTCTTTCTCTCTATTAAAGTATAATATTTTTTATTAATTTCAATCGTGTAGCATTAACGCTTCGAAGGGTGCTTAATTATTATTGATCGTAGTGATGTTTTGCGGTACCAAAATCGAATGATCTCTGCCTGTCGGCAAAAGAGGACACTCTAATCTTCGTTAGTTCGAGTAAGTAAAGTAGCTACCAGAAGTTACCGCGACGAGAACTCGAATCTGATAAAAAAAAAAACGAATCGTATTCTTTAGATAGGCGTTTAAGGATATAGGCGATTAAGTAGTCCAGAGAGGCAGGTGTTAGACTACCTTCAATCGCGCATTAACAACTGTAGGCCGATTCGCGACGGCAAATATACGTCGGGTCACCCGGTATCGAAGTAAGAAACCGCGAACGTTTATAGCCAATTACTACGAACTCGCCAGGAGCCTTAGGCCCAATTTGAGACTCCGTGTCCCTCCAACGTGCGCGCGAACGCGAACAAAATAGTAATTTCTATATAGGTCGGCAGGGTAGAACCACGCGCGGAATCGTTAAAACACAAAAGTCTTTCATTATTCCCATCTTATATTATACACTCATAGTTCGCCACGATTCAATTATAACTGCAACGGGTGTATTTCGGGTGGTGAACGAATCGCATTATATTTACGGTCGTAATAGTGCTCTTGAACAGGAATTCGCGAACACCGACAGCAACGCTGGCTCGTTCATGAATGGCGTTTTATCAACGAGACAGTAGAAGTCGACACGTCTCACATAATCACGTAATCGCTCTTTCTTCATATCGTAACTTCGTCAACGATTTACCTAATAGTTAACAATAATTATAAAGGAGGAAAGGATGGAGGACGAGAATGTGTTTATTGTAAAAAGCTCACACTTGACCAATCACTAGCTGCCTGAGCGTTGCTTCTAAGTGCGAGTACTAAGTGTTGTTACACTTATTGTAGTACATAAAAAAAAATATTCGAACGATGGAAGTTGTAATTGTATAGCTGTATAAAGCGAAAGATGAGATAGATTGTGCGTCAATGAATACGTTTCTTCATTTTTTAATAATGCGATTCGCGGCCTAAGCACGAGTATATGTTTTCGGATTTATTTATTCAACGATTGACGGAGGCGGCAATGATTAAAAACTTGTATCGTAGATATTCTCAATTTATTTTGCACGCAATGGCGACTCGTTGTAAACATTATTAATATTAATCGGGCGGCCGTAATCAACGAAAAGATATTAATACGGGGAGAGGCGATTTATACGCAATAGGTGTTGATTTCACAAGTAAGGGCGAGTTTTATTTCTAACAATTAAAGAATTAGTTATGATATTATTTTTGTATGTGTCACGTACAAAGCTACAGGTGTAAATAGTAATAATGTGTCCTTTTTTATCTGTATTAATAAGCGAACAATGGCAGAATGACAAGGCAATAGAGTCTATCATAAAAGTTATAATTTCATATATTTTACCTTATATATAATCTCTCTTTCGCGCGATATTTTTTATTAGGAGTATACATCGTATTCGTTGGTAACGGTAATATTTTTTTTGTAGACAATTAGCAAGATTACGTTTGTATCTGCATGCATAAGTGATAAACAGTATTTATATTTTGATATTAATTTTATTTCATTTTACATATACATTTATTTACTTTACTATTATAGATTATCGTAAACCGAGATTGCATGGGAATATCGTAAAAATATTTAAGTTTAAATATTTGGGTTTACTTACGAATATATTGCAAAAGTCAAGATAATGTCATGATAATCCTTGAAGAGTCAGTAGTTATCACACGAAATTATCAATGCGTTATCTTAACTGTACAATGTTTTCTCTTTTTTGCCATGTAACAATGAATTTAGAACAATTTTTAGGTGATATAAGATATTAATTTTTAAAGAATTTATAATTACAATTCATATATAATGATTACCATTTTATCTCATTTCAAAAACTGTTGAAGTTGATGAATATATGTATATCTTTGAAAAAAAAAATATATATATATATATATCTCTGGAAATGTTATCGAGATTTTTAGAAATCTGGCTGTATAAAATATATTTTTGCAGCGCTGAAGTGAAATCAAATGTCTTTTTTCGCTAAAGTATTTGCACGCCTGCTTTTCACGTCATATAATTTTAATATTGGATGTATTAAGAGAAAGGTATATGCATTTTAATCTGCGAGGCGAAAGATAAATTTCTATATTTTTAGAGCTGTGTCTTACAATTTTAATTGATTATATTTGTACTTATTACTCGTTGAAAGGCGTAATTGTGAAGATAACGTCACGAATGACAAGAGAAGAAAGGCAATTTTAAAACGAAAATTCACTGTTTTATTAAATTATTATGTGTTTTTTTTATGTATAAAACTTGATTTCTGATTTGCTGAATTGACAATTAAATGACTGGGTTATGCATATATCATGCCAAAAACATGCTGGTTAATTAGCCTTCTGTATTATTACGTTATGCTGCCAATGACCTGATGTTAACCAAAAGAAGAAGAAGATGTTACATGACATACTTATTGTTAGATATAAAAAGAAGTTTTATCCGCCGTGATTAAGAGTTTGTGTTTACAGTGGCATTTGTAAATATCCGAAATGATAGATTCACATGCACACGCGTGATATACATTGTTAAACTGATATAACTGATGTTAACGCGTTCAGACCTCGATATGCTGCTTTGGAAAGTTTTATCTCAAAAGAAGCGCACGTACTATCTTCATATAGCAATATTACAGAGTATATACTGTAAATTTCTCTCGATTTTACTCATCCATCATACAATCGAGATCTGAACGTGCAGTACGCGGCCGACGTAGCGATCGTCTCTTTTGGTAATTAGCGGTTAATCCCGATCATGCTCGATTGTGATATAATTTCCCGCTTGTCACCTGACAGCTGCCTCCTCTACGACATCGCGCAAGTCGCGCTCCTAGAGATCAGCGAGTCGCGGAAAGGGGATAGGAGCAACGATCCAGTCGATCGTACTCGATCATACATTATACCACGCGCTCTGTGTTCAAGACTTCACCGAGCGTTATCGCCAATCGCGCGAAATTTCTTCATCGTAAAATCCGTGACGATTCCGCTCGCAGAACGAGAGGGGGGCGCAAAATGCACAGGAGGGCACAAGCGTAAGAATCCATTCAAATCCATTTGTCGCTTCTAGGATTATACGACGTGTCCACGAACGCACACACATCACACATACATACACACATGTCACATACCCCCACGTACGCATACATCGATATACAAAATATATAACGTCGTCGCACGACCATCATACCGAAGACCGCAATCTTTTTCCACTACCGTGATTTTATATGACGGAAAGAATGTGAATGCATCGTGTGATTGGCGCGCGTGCGAGTGTGTACAAAGAGACGCGGGCGTAGAAGAGATCTCTTTTTGAGAATGAGACGAGGAAGAGAAACGGGAGGGAAGGACCTCGCCAGACCTCGGCGCTAATGTACTTGCATGTCTTGATTTTATCGAGGGACGTCACGTTTGTACTGAAGCACAAATGAATAAAACGATTGTATCGATGAGCGAGTTGCAGTATCTTTTCCTTGCGTGAAAGGTGTCGTCAAGGTGTGTTTGCGTATCGACGTTTAATTAAATTTCCAACGACAAAATGTCGACCTCAAGATTAACCGAAGTGGCTGCCGGACGAGGTAAGCGTAGAAATGACGCAGAAATACCTTGTATAACAGGATTGAATGTTTTACCGAGAAATATTTACGACGTGGCTGAGCCGCAGACTTCGTAACGACGCCAGAGAGCAGAGTTGAAATCACGTGCGCACGTACCGATGTAGATACGGATCAAGCTGAACAGCGGTACGCTGATAGATTATAATCTTAATTATCAATCTTGAGTAAAACCGAGTAATTTTAAATAACTGCGAGTAAGGTAACTTGTTCAAAGATAAAAGATTGTTTTAAATAATTATTTTTCGATCGACAAACTTTCTTACGCGCAGTCTGCGCACTCTACAAATTTTCTTGAAGCATCCTCATCTGGCTTATTTTATCTTTCTCTCTTGGAACGTTGTCAAGACGATATTTGATCCGCATGTGGTCTAAGTTAGTAGCTCAGTGCAGCATTGCGATTATTGCGACACGCACGAGAGCTGTTTTCTACGTGCGCGATTGCATAGTTAGATAAAGGCTCGCGTATCCAGAGCATGGAGAAACCAATAGTGCGGGCGAGAGTGGTGAAGGTCCTCGGCAGGACCGGATCTCAAGGACAGTGCACGCAGGTCAAAGTAGAATTTCTGAACGAGCAAAATAGACAGCTAATCAGGAATGTCAAAGGTCCCGTACGCGAGGGGGATATTCTGACGTTGTTGGAATCCGAGCGAGAGGCCAGGAGACTACGTTGAACTGGAGGAAATAATCGTCGCGTGCCTTATATGGAGAAAACTGGTGGCACTTGAGATCAGCCGAAATTAAATCTCGACATTCTGACGACAGCACGACGACGAAGTCAAGAAAAAAGAACTGCAACTGGTTCTTGCGATTCATCATTTTTTGCTTTTTAATTTTTAAACAATGTAATAAAAAGGAAATACACGTGTTCCATTTTGTGTCTACGAGAAGTGGAATTTTCTTACTCTTGTATGTAGCTGTGTTGCCTTTCCACTTTTAGCATACCAATAAATTATTGTAGTTCATGATGTACATGCTTATATTCCTTCTACATATCAAAAATTGCTCGTATTTTCCGATAGATAGAAAGGGCTAAAAATAGCAGCTTGCTCGATGCATTCTCAAAACATTCCCAAATTAAATTTAGCTAGACCCATTGCGTCTCGTTCCGCAATCGCAAGATGGTGACAGAATGTTCAGAAATCTTCATAAGTCTTGTTAGCTAAACGGAGCTAAACGGTAATATTCACAGGCTTTCAAAACATTTATTTAGGGAGCTAGATTGTAATTATTTATTAAAAAAAAAAATTTAAAAAAAATATATATTTTCACGACGTATCTGACTTTCGATTTGTCTGATATTCATAGAAATCATTATAAGTTCTTCAATGACGAACAGTTAGCAACC
This sequence comes from Wasmannia auropunctata, assembly GCF_000956235.1. Lineage (NCBI taxonomy): Eukaryota > Metazoa > Arthropoda > Insecta > Hymenoptera > Formicidae > Wasmannia > Wasmannia auropunctata. The sequence goes on along the minus strand of NW_012028719.1, from coordinate 152,193 downwards.
ACACCGATAGTTGATAAAAGCAACACCAAGATATCATAAATGATTATGATCTTATTCACTTTAGAAATTGTCAGAAATAACAAGTTTTATTAACTCGAACGAAATAATCGTCGCAACTACGTCATTCTTTGAAAATAATCTAAATTTCGTATGAACTTTATCCCGAAGAATCGTAAAAAATTTCCGCCTCCTAGCACGACTGGTAACAAAGTCCAATTTCAATTGTGTACGTATCGACTCGCAAGTCCGTATAGCTAACGCACACAAGTATCCGTCACACATGCGTCATGCTATCTGGCTCCAGTTGGTCAGCTGACTCGCTGTCAAAGTACGCCGCCATGCCCGAGTCACGCACCCATACAAGCACGCGCGATTAAAGGCCGCAGTGCGTGAATGGCGAACGGACGGGCCGCGGCGTTCGCCTTTCGCGACTTGGTGGGGCTCGGGAGAAGCGGCGAGTGTCAAAGTTTGTTGGCGGCCGAAGGCTTTTATCGACGACCAATCCGCGCGGCGCGCGAGATCCGCAAACGGGGACGCCGAGGTCCGATTAGAAGACGTAGCCGGCGTGCGATCGATCCGCCGAGCGCTTTAGTGCGATGTCGCGTCGCGAAACAGCACGCGCGTGAGAGTGCCGCCGCGCCGCGACAGATCTCCGTCCTCCGGATCCGAGATCTATCCTCGTTTCCCTCGCCTACTGGGCTTTGCAGGGCCGACCACAGGGCTGATATTAACTCAAGCCGGCAAACTCGCAAAGAGCGGAGTTGCGCGTGGCAATATTCGGGTAACTATTAAATCCTCATTACTTCGACGACGCGCCCAAGATAATTTGTGCGCTTCACTAATAATAACTTATTATTGATAGTTTCATTGATCATTAATCAATTGCTGCAGCGCAGAGAGACTAGGGGTAAATTGATGATTGTTTGGAATAAAATTGGGATGACATTATTCGCGAAGAATGATGTATTGCAGTTGCGGTAACTGTATTGTTATTTCAAAGTTGAAATGTATATTGTATACGCGAAATACATATAGAGAATGAAATTAGTATGAAATATATGCAAAAATATACAAGTGTAACATGCGTACTTTAGTACATTTGATAAATTTGATACGTATAATAATTAAATGTATAATTGTAAAGTGATATTTACGTAGCACACTCAATTGAAATTTGTGCGGCGTAAATGGAAAATATTGACTAAATCATTGAGACTTATATGTAAAAATGTAGGTATGTAGCTTTCAAGACGTTATTGAGGTTTAGAAACTAGATAAAAGTTAGTTAAGAGCAACGTACTCTAACGAGCGTGTGAAAGTTGCATGCGGTACATCGCTAGCGTGTTTCGGCCATTATATCGTGCCAGCTGCAACGGTATCTATGTAGCGATTATCGTTTTTCGCTGACGCGGAGTATGTTGCACGTGTGTACCACGCCGAGATAAACTGCCGGCTCGAAATATTTTCTGTAATTTATGAAATCACGTGCATTGCACGTTGCCCTGTATATATATATATATATAAAAAAGAAAGAATGAGTGATATATATATATATATATATATATATATATCACTCATTCTTTCTTTACTAATTTTTTTCTAATATAATATTTCCGCGTTTTCGGCATACTCGTGCCGCGCACACGAGTAGAGGAATCTTAATGGAGCACACGAAGGTATTTATAACTTCGAAAATCCCTCCGTCTTATTTCGCCTTGAGTCGCAGAACTGTGTATCTTCGAGATGAAAAAAAAGCAATTAATATAAAATCGGTAATGTCAGCAAATTAAAATTCTTATCTCCTTTCTGATTCTCCGAGCAAAGTTATTGCGAACGCTAATATTAAATATTATTGAATAATGTAAACATGCTAAAACACGGAAAGCTACAAATATCGTTTGGAGTCGGTACAGGAAATTCGAAAATCCGTAACATTAAAGAGATAACACAGTGAATGTCTATCGGTGATTCGCTGACATTCGGTTGTCTGCAGAGCAAGAGCGACGAAATGATCGAGAAAAAGGATTATTATGGTACGTGTATGATTAACCGCTACGTGGTGTATAATATTGCTGGATAATGGGATCGCACTCCGCGTTTCCCCATACCCGTACCCGTGAACTCCACTGTAATCATCCGTAAACGAAGACTAAATTGCACGCGAGCACAATCGCTCTCGCGAATGTCGCTGGTAGGTACAGCGTGCGCGCAATATTTGCAAGACGCTGTCTGCGGTGTTGAACATGAACTTCGTCTGTCAATTGCATCAACCTTGGTGAAGTAACTCCTATAATTAGAAACCGCGGTGAGCGATCGAAAAGAACAGAGAAGAGCAAAGATACAAATTGATTAACGTCGATGAATAATACATATGTCACATTTACGTTCAGAACAATAACTAAATGATTATGTCATTTCTTGAATTCCACAACTAAATAATCTCGCCAAGTCAAAAAATATGTTACTTTTTTTACGCACTTGATATTTTATCGCTTGACTTAAAAAAAAAATGGTAGCTATTAACTATATCAAAAGTAAATTATTGACCGCAGCAATAAAAGAATAATTATCATATAACAAAAAAGGCATTGATTTTTTGTAATACATTTGCATAACTTTTGCACGTGCATATGTATAATTATTCTTATTATCTAGAATTACACTCATCTTTACAAGATCGGTTTTTCCTGTTCGATGTTTGTATTCTCTCGCAAGTGCGCACGTGTTCACCAACGTCGAATAAGTAATTTTTTACACGATAGCAATTACAACAGACATCCTTGCTTCCAGAGATTATATCGATACACATAGCGGTCTTCTAGTGCCCTCATTAATATTTTTTTTTAATTTCAGCTGTGCGTCGTATGTATAGTAAGTCGAACCTGCGTGGAACAACGTAATTTCGATCATGGTAGAAGGCGGGAAGAATAGCATGCAGAACGGACTGCTTAGTAATGGAATTAACGGGTGAGTTTCTAAAATTTGTATTATAACTTTTCTCTTATATTTTGCTACAACTTTCTAAATGTATAGTCTGTAAGTTAAATAAGAAAATAAACGTCCCTCAAGCTTCATCATATTCAGCGACGCGATTTAAATTGCCGCGTTACGGTAATATGGATAACGATATAGTAATAAAAAAATTCGGGAAACGACAGCTTTTACGAAAGAAAATCTTGGAAACTTTGCAACTAGTGAGAACAATGCAATGCACTCGCTTATAGAACGCTGCAATTAGGGCAACGCTGTAACATTGTTTATCATCACCGTCGTGTTTGGCAGCATTAATTCAGTGTTATCGGAATACTCTCGGTCGTTCATATCCTCGATAATGTTTTTATTTCTTTTTTAATGAACTATATTTTCGCGTTGACGTTTGACATTCTAATCGCGTAATGCGTAAGACGCATTCTAAAAAAGAATTTCGATTGGACCTTGCTCAAGTACTTTGGAATTGACATTTTTTAAAAATCATCTAATTGCGGAAAAGAAGTATATAAAAAATAACAGTTTAAAAAGTTATTTACACGGCTTGTATATTAATTACACATATATATATATATATATGTATATATATGTAATTATGTTAATATATATATATATATATATATATATATATGTTAAATATATCTAGTTAATGTATAATTAATAATGTATAATGTAAATATGTTAAATACTTTAGTATGTTATTAATTTAAAGCTTCAAAATATTCGTTAAACTAGCCAATTGAAGACAGTGAAACATATCTACATTAATTTTGACTAATAAATCGATTTATATCTGTAATTATTCCGGTAATATTTTTATCAAATTCAAGCAGTTTGACCCTCACTGCACTTAGCATTGTACAAAATTTTTATGATACCTCCAAACCAAATAATCTTGGTCAAAGAGTTATGATTTTTTTCACGGTATAATCGATATCGACATCATCGATAAACATTCTGTCTGATAATCGACGTGAATGATATCTTATAAAATACTTCGGAATTTGAACTTTGTTGTCATGCGCCAGCAATCCACTTAGGCCTTCAACCTGAAGTATTAGAGGCTGTTAGAAATCGCTTCATATGTTCTGCGAATGATAGTTCAACGAATGATAGTTACTGTAGATAATTACTACATAACGAGTTCAGATACGTTCTTTTTTGCCGAATGATATCGTTCCACTTCGCGAGTTCCGCGGTAAATTGCCGCGGCTGTCTGAAACGTGATAAAAAAAAGGTCATTTCCGCAGACGAGCGTCGGCGATTATACATTTTAATGGTGTAAAATGTCTTGGAAATTAGCAAAAATTCAATCGGGACGACTCTCCTCTCTCTTAGCGTCCTCTACTTCGCTGCTGGGCCGTGCACTTGAACGTGCTAGGAACGCGTTACGAAATTCACTGTTAAGTGTTGAGCTAACCGCATCCATGAGAGGAGTAAGCTGATATTACACATTGCATTTTAATCTTGAGAACCTCGGCGCTTGTGTATTATCGTCGACAGCTCTAGGGATGATTAAGTATCGCTAATGCTGCACAGCGGAGGACTTTGCACCTACTCGATACTTTGTTCCTCCGCGATTATCTCAACCGTAACGCAGTGATCTTCGAACGGATACTCCAAGAGATATCGCTAAGGTTTCTACGTATGATGATCATTGTGCAAGAGCTCGGAATTCACTTCGTCACTTGCAAAAAGCTTAGGATAAAGCGGATATTTGTCCGTGCGATGAAATTAAATGTTGTATAATAGATCTTATACTCCTCCTCCCCCCTTGAGATAATCTTCTTCTCGCCGCGTGATCAATTAAAAAAAAAAATCTACATTGGCTCCAGGGTTAATACACATCGGCTTCCTTTCAAGGAATCCATAGCTGAAAGTGAACTGATACTTTATATAATCGCGGAGTAATGTAACTTTTTACTGGACCCGCGCTCTCTTTCGGTCAAATAATAGGTTTTCGTTTGCCGTATTCTTTTACGGTCTGAGACAGCGTACTCGCATATCAGAATCAGTTGGCCCTAAACTATCGGCGCCATCAGAAGAATATTTTTTCGATTGGTATTCGCAATCTTTTTTCCGAGCAAAAAACGGCAAGGATTTTCCTCTTTTTTATCGTGCAATCCGCAATTAAATTCAGATCAACATGAACATACAGAGAATTTAATGAGATATAACTCGACTGGCGAATCACATTAAGGATAATTCTTTATTTATAACACTGTGTAGCGTGTAATTAATGTGTAATTAATGTGTAATTAATCGTTGTTTTATATAATATACTTAGAACCGTATTTGAGTGCAGGGAAACGTATATTATACGTGCGAAGAACGTCGTGTTCGACACTTTGTCTCAAATTGCGTTATCACAATTCCTGATTTTTCGTTTGCGCTCGTCTAACCCAGTCAAAGTCCACTGGTGTATTTGCAACATTAGCACGCACAATCTTCTAGGTAGTTTACAAAAACAACTGTAAGCGGATTAAGATTATCGCCAATTAAATGTGTCATCACAAGGACGCTCCGTCCACTTTTTTTCCTCTCTCCCGTGACAAAAGTTTTACGATTATCTTTTTGCGTCACGAGCGATTTATCTGCAGTATTTATTCGCCGAAATGAAGTAAAGTCCATCTTCCGTAATGTTGGATACGTCGCATACAGGCAGTGCCATTATCGCACTGTTTTAATTAACCCGTCATCGCTACAAATACTGAGGAACAAACAGCACGATGATTTTATGATCGAATAAATTTCGACACGTTACGGTTTCCTTGCGACTGTCACGCCGTTATCAGGTCCATTGGTGACTCGTTCGGACTTTGCGCATCTCTTTCTTATTGTGCAAATGACGGCAGCTTGTACGCGAAACACTCACAAAATAAGTCTATTGATGGTTCGCCGTGGCAAAAAGTTTATTCTACGCAAATATGATCTCTAAAGACTATCGGAAATGTATATTCACTCGAAATGCATTTTTTCACTGAGATGTTTACTCACTTCATCACCAAGATTTCACGCTTCATGTATTTCCTCGTAAAAATAAGCAACTCTTCCGCTATATTTGATAAATCCAGTTGCGAAAGATAACGATAGAGAGATACTGACAATCGCGAACATCCGGAGCCGTCGGACAAGTTAACATAACTTTTTGTTTGTTTGTTGAGTAAATTACGCTTGATATAAATTATTTACCTATTCGCTAAAACTCATAAATTCTTCATCGAGAGCTATCGTTATATATGTATAATAATTCATAATTTCCATATTCCAACGTGTAATAACGTTGCTGTGATATCTCGTTTATACATCGTCGTTATCGCTTTTGTCTAGAATTTTATATGGCTCAAGACTTTTTTTTTTTAAATCGTGTAATTAAATGACGAATTATGATATAATTGCATCGACTGCATCTCATAATAACAAAATAGAAACGCATATTTTGATCAAAATATTTTTAATTACTGCTGCATGCACGCTAAGATAATGCCTCTGTAATCTTATTAAAAAATATTGTTTACTTCGAATGAAGATTTACTTACAATGAGATTATTAGCACAAAAGCGCAGAATCTCTAAATATCGAAATTCTCCTAAATAATTATTTAATCAATAATCATTATAATAAAATAATTCTAATAAATAAATTTCTCGGAACATAATTGCGATAAAAAGTGACATTAAATAGCATTTATCAGAACCGTTAGAGTTTTCATGTGATAAAAATACTCTTCTATGATTTTCGAAACTGTTATGCAACCTACAGTTTTCTATTGTTACTTTTCAGGAACGAGGAGAAAATTACATTTTTTCTACGCCGTCTAATTATAATTATTTAATTTTCTTCACGGATTTTGCAATCCCTCGTGCTTTTCCGCGTATAATTCTATTCTGAGGTTTCAAACAAGAAAAGATAACCATCGGCAAAAGAGTCACGTTCGCGACGGCGTGCTCAGCATTTCCGCTATTACGCGATCGTACACTTTTAAATTTATCAGTAATCGAAGATCGAAAATAAAAACGTCTGTTGTCTCTGCCTTCTCAGTTTTCTTTCGAAATAAAAGTCTCATTTTTAACGTCGCGAATCAAAATGGAAAATCAATTTGCACTTCGTGTTACTCGGAGGCTATTTGAGGAAACGAGGAAGAGATTATCTCGTAATTCTCATTGCGTGATAAGTTATTATTAGTTACGTAAACGCGAGAGAGTAATAAAGGATTACGATGAATTGTATGCGGCTGGCGATATATTATTTCGTCGGGAGCTTCTTACTCGTTCTAATTTGCAAACATTTCGAGCAGCGTCAACGAGAACAAAAAAAAAATTGGCTTGTGTCGCGATACACGATGCATCTTACGCATTCCGTACTACTTTATATTGCAAACGCGCGCGTAACAACGATCACGTTAAACAGAAAGAACTCACGATAGTTTGACGTGAGTCATCGATTTGCTCGGCAGTATCTTTCGAGAAGACCACCTCTCGAATACAATATATGCGTAATAATACGTAAATATATGCGCATTTTATGATCAGCTTGTGGTTTCTCGTTTTGTCAGTCGATTTGATGACCTTTATACAATAATCAAATTCGCAGGTATAATATAAACTGTAATAAAGAGGGATTGAAAAGAACGTGTCAAACCGATACTATTTTTTCTTTGTTTTTTTTTTGTTTAAGGAATGAACCATTATGCCCTATACATTTTGTGTTTTGCTGACATGGTGTATTTATTCCCTCATTTTCTTTCATTTTTTAATCGTGACGCTGAGAGTAAAAAAAACAATACAAAATTACTTTTTCCATAATTCTTTACGTTAAAGGATTTAAGATGATGCTGGAGGGTCGGAATTACCGATATTACAGTTATATGAATATCTCTGAATTGACTGAACGAAATTGAAAATCCTTTCACAGGATTGAAATAGATATGAGATGTGTGGTGGGATGAAAGGATTTTCAATTTCGTTCAATCAATTCAGTGATGTTCATATAACTGTAATGTCGGTAATTGCGACCTTCCAGCATTGCCTTAAATACATTAAATTGCGACATATTTTGTAAATATTCAATTTTATGAATATATTAATGTCTAATGCATATTTGCCGATTTCGATATATATATATACTTTCAGTGTTACATTTTTATTTTGCATTCCGTAAGTGCGCAATTGCAAAACGTGACAAGATGACAGACAGAGACAAGTCGAAACTTTGGTCTGAAGTAATGCGACCTCAGGCATATCGTGCTCGATCAAACGCGCAAAAAATATAAGTTGCATTTAATGAACGGACAAGCGTGTCTGTGACGTAAAGCAGAATTTCGCTGTCGAACTGCGTTCGATTTGTGACTAATGCTTGACCATTGCTTGTCCAGTCTTCCGGTGATCGCATACTCGTTCAGGAGTACACGGGTTTCGATTGACGTCAAACGAATCCACTTTGTCGAATTGTGTGATCGATACTTTTATTAGCACGGTGAAAAAATATATAGAAAAGGTAATTGTACAGAAATTTTATAAAGAAATTCTTCTTTCTATTAATTATTGTACACTTGAAGTGGCAATTGTGAAGGCTCAACTGCAGTTATAATTTAAGTTTACACTGTAGTTATAATGGTAATTTAGGAGTGTTACACAGAACGCCGATGGAGAAACGCTGATCGTGATAATCGTAATTGTTAATTCATGTCGCTTTAGATTCTCATTAAATCATTACGGACTTACGTCAATCGATTAATGACAATCCTTTAACGGCACTACAATGGCCGCTCTATATCTCTGCTGCATTATGAATGAGTTTGTGACGTGCAAACTAATTCCATACGCAACTGATGAGGGAAGTTTCCTTTCAGAGTGACCCTAGTCTCATCAAAATTACGAATAATCACGGCGACTCCAATGAGCTTCAATGTGAAAAAGTTTATGATCTCGTCTCTTATATCATAATTACGTTATCATTAACGTTATCATTAACAAATCAGCTCATTAGAATCCCAATGGAAATTCAAAAGTTGCCTTCAAATTGTAAAGAAAGGAAAATTTTCCAACCGCACTTTTTTTTTATTAGTATCGCGGCGTCGATCACACGCACAATTAGTTCATAATATTTTGCGCGTTTATCATCTATTATCGACGTTAACTAATCGCATCAATGCAGCACTTACGAAACATCAACGCAGATACGCGGATACTGTCGTTTTAGCAATAATTGATCACGTGATGTATCACGTCATATCATCTAATGATATTGATGGCTAACTGCAGAGAAAAAAATTGAGAAAAATCATCACTGGTGCTCGCGTATTATTGCTCTTAATTTCAAATGTTGACGTCGATTTCTTTCGGAATGCCGTGCACGATGAACAATACCGGAGTTCTCTAATTGAGCGCGATTCGTTAAAACGCAGTGAGGATTCGCTTGATTCTCAATTATTCGAAATCACATCCTACGCACAGCTTTCTAATTTCTCATCGCGATAATAAAATTATGAAAAGATCGCGATAAAATCAAAGAGAATAACTGATCTCCCTCGGCGCGGATGTTACTAACGTTATTACGTTAGTCATCGCCTTCTACGTAGACTTTGATCTGTCGATAGCGTTGTTCTCATGTGCAACCGTGAATGCCTTCTTCCTTGGTCATACGGAATGGAAAAAGGGTAGGAAGGCCAGGGGAGCGAGACAAAAGGGACGTCACGTTGGTGGCGGTCAACGGCAACGGACTTTGCCGACTTGCAGCCGCGGCTTGCTTTTTAGCTCAGTTAGTCTCGAGTCGTCGCGGCGGGTGCATCGCAAGGTGAGAGAAGCACCCCGCTCCTCTCATCGTTTTTCCCCACCGGGGAATCTTTTTCCTGCCCGCGCCGCGGAGGCTTTGTTATCGGAGCGCATCCGGTGGGATTCTAAAAGCCGCGGTGCCGTCGCGTGGGCTCGGGAGTGTGCCGCGACGCGTGCAATCGTACGGATCGAGTGCGTCGCGTCTAGTCGTTCTTGGCACACTACCGCACGTTGTACCCGTGATCGCTTTGGAATCCGACTCCGGAGATGCGCCTCGTTGCCTCTCAGGGCTAGACTTCGGTGTTCGCCGCAAAGAGATTTCTCCAACGACGGCGAGAAAGAAAAATAAAGACACCGCCGAAGTCGGACAATGTAAGAATCAGTGCATCAAAATTATTCGCATTTTCGCTTCTTTCCGCGAAAGAATATCTCGGAAAAAGGCGTTTTCAATTCTGTGCTTTTCGCTGTCAGATTTGCTGGAGTAATACTAATCGTTTGCAATAAAAAGAAATTTCTCTAAACGTTTTGATAAAGAATCTATTTTTGTGCACCCTGCTAGAACTCGAAATATCTTTCCTACTACGGGTTTTGTTATCGACTCAAGTATATTTCTTATCGTAAAGAATAAATATCCGACCAAGGAAAACAGTCTTATAAAAATTTTGAGTTTTGAGTGTGAAGCACGCGAGTAAATTATATAATACCATCATTATAAAAAACATTAGTGCAGTAATATTTGCCATAACGATTAAAATAATAATCGATTAGAAATCGCTCATGTAAATGTGTAAAACACTAATTTGCAAGTCAATTTTATGCCTTATCTATATCTTATTTATCTCTCATCTTGCTTTACATAATTTATTAATACACAAAAAAAAATTTTTTTGCGTGAAATAAATAATCAGGCTATTATAATGTTATGAAAGTATAGTTAAATTACTGTTTGTACAAAGATATTTTAAAAGTACTCAGTTAATGGAATACATCTTTAATATTAATTAAAATAAATTGCATATTCATATTCGCCATTGATCGTATTTTGTGTCTCGTATGGTTTATTACGATGAAATAGCCGTTTAATGTTGCATTTTTATGTCTGAAAAAAAAAAGATGATTCAATATTTATATACATTATAATGTAATATTTTTTCGATTCTCGGTTCCGCATTTACGGATTTTTTTCTTATTTTCACAATCTTCCTTCGTGTATTAAATCAATAAAACTGGATGCATTGCAACATAATAAAACCTTGATGCCGCGGCTGAATTAAAAGAAGCGCAATTTCTTGCAAAAAAGTGATTTGCAGACTTAAGTAAATCATCATAAAACAGGAATATAAAATCTTGATTCCTTGGCTTAATTCAAAGAAACGCAATTTTTTTTGTAGAACAGGGATTTATAAACTCAAATGAATTCTAAATAGTTCCACGTGACTGATTCCACGTTCGCGGCGAATATAGATTTGCCGTCGAACGTCAAAACTTGCTCCGGAAACACAACCTGTAGTACGGATATAATTTTCTCCCTTTCCCCTCCCCCACAAAATAAAACGCTATCCTCAACGTGTCTTGCGAAGTGCATTGCATCATGTGGGCGATATTGCAGGTTGTGAAAACTAAATCGCCGGTTACGGAACTTTTTCGCATGTTAGCTTCGCGAAGGGTGACTCATCGATCGCGAAACGTTGCGAGGGGAAACGCGCGCGGCTGATAGAACTGCGATCGGACGATCTTCGGCAGTGCGAGGAGAACAAATCTCGTCGGGAAAGATGAAGCATGAGGGAAATTGCTCGTCGGCGGACGATTCCAATGGAATTTTGTTGCAACCTAGGAAAAGCTCGGCGGTGCGGCTGCAGATCGTGCCGGCGCAGCCGAAGACGATCACGCATCTGCCGAAGAGGCCGCCGGTCGACTTGGCGTTCACCGACCTGACGTATAAGGTCCGAGAAGGCCGCAAAAACAGTGAGTACACACTTTTACTTCTATTTACCGTCCATATCTCAATTCACAATCGAATAGCGTCCTTCGACGCTATTCGCCATTAAGACTGACGCGTTTTCACTTTTGATTGAAGCAAATGGATTAATGTATATGTTATGAAAGAGTTGAGTGTCGAAAAAAAAAAAAAAAAATTGTGCCGATTTTCGCTTTCTTTTATTAAGTTGCTTTAATTAAGTTACTGTAACACATCTCACAGTATGCCTCGCGCCCCGCGCATATTAAATACATTCGCGTGTTTCGCGATCTGGCGCGCTGGAAGGGACGCCTCCGCGGCGTTATCGTGTCGTGCTTTCGGCTGATAAACTTTGAAATTTAATGCTTTGCATTGCATCACGTTTTAATAGGGAGCACGCGCAGTGTTCTTGACGATTATCGTTGTGTCTTTCTTTTTTTGCATAAATTAAAAGAATCAAATGACTTCATTTCGTTTTTTGTCCTTATGAATCAATTAATCATAAGATGATTAATTCACCCATAGCTCTTAATAATATTCTATACGTAGAACGCCACTGTGTCAAATTGATTTCTCACTAGATAGTGTCTGAGTTGTATAAAAAGTTGTAATTAACTGTTGTTTATTCCGTAATCGTAGTTTAACGAATGCTCTTTATCTAAACACCTCGATCTGAGACTTTCGTAATCCAGTTACACGCGCGGCGGCCGACATATTTCAGGTTTGCAGTGTAATTGGATATGGATTCGATTGGGCAAGTCGGTAACTATGCGGGACTTCAATTTAAAAAAAAATGCGCGATATAACTTGACCAGTACAAATGAAAAAAGAAAAGCCAAGTCAGAGCGTAACGTAACATTAATATCCATTCGATCAGGCATTAGCCTGGGCATGATAGTACATTATTATGTTGAGTACGATGCAGCGTCGCACTCAAGAAAAAGTCGTGATACTGCAAAAAGAGAGTTTTGCAAATCATACGATATGTGAATGTATCGCGCCCTTGAACCGCATTCCACGTGCATTATTCGCATTCAGCATGACAAAGTCTTTCTAAAAAGTATCCATGTCCGAGTTCTTGCTATACTGAGTATATATAATTAGCATAATTGCTTAATAAACACGTAACTTATGGAAATCGAATAGCTTCCTATTGAACATCCAAAAACTATTCGCGTTTCTCCGCGAATGCCACAAATTATCATACATTATCCACTTCCGCGTAATACTTTGCTTACTGTTAGTTACACATCATAAAATCTTCCATTTTTATACATTAAAATTTTACACACAGAGCGCAAACGTGGGCCAATAAATATAACACAATAGGTTACAAGTTATTTTTGAAGAATATAAAAGCATGCAAAAGCGTTTAATGTCAAATTGAATTGTTGCGAATATTTTTTGGGGTATTTCATAAAAAATTAAATTAAAATTTAAAATAAAATTTCCTGTTAGAATTACTAATGGTACCTGACGAAATTTAAATTTTATTGGTTTATATCATTATTTTCCACGATGGATATTTTATTATTTCGTATTTTTGATCAATATTGTAATGTGTCGTCTAATATTCGAGCATAACGATTCGCTATTAAATCAATTTGAAACGCAGATTGAAATTTTATCTCTTATAGTAACTCGAATGTTGCTAATTAGCGAGCTACAATCTTCTCGTGCAATATAAATCATATTTTTATTATTTATAACACGCATGTAAAAATTAATCTTATTATTTCTACAGTTATTCTATTGTATTGATATCTATAGAAAATTGAATGATGGTCAATCTATTCATTCTTTTTTCCTTTTCTTTCTCTGTTATGCAACAGCAAAAAACAGTTTAATTCATTTCGTGATTGAGATGTTATTTACTATGTAACTATCTTCCTGACTCATTGATTAATTATACAACATTACGTTTTTTATAATATATATCTCGTGTTGAATAATTTGATGCGACAGCAGGTAATTGTTCCAAGAGCATTCGATCCGTGAACGTTTTACGGATCATATCCACGGGAAAAAGGGACCACCAAAACGATTCCTTTTCGTTTTCCGCTTTCGTTTCTCGTGTGCAGGAACCCAAACCGGCGCCGGACGCGTGTTAAATGACTGCAAACTGGTTTCCGATGACATTGACCGCCGAGTGAAAGTGCACCGCTCGCATGCCAAACATATCAAAGAAATGCATGTCCGAAGAAATGCGGCACGGCGCAAGAGCGTGCAAACGGACGGCCGTGTATATCCCACGAGTACATTCCCGGGTGTTCTTATCATACGTGATACAGTAGGCGAGAGCGAGAGAGAGAGAGAGAGAGAGAGAGAGAGAGAGAGAGAGAGAGAGAAAGAGAGAGAGAGAAAGAGATAACGCGAAAGAGATGACGCACAAAAGAGAGACTCGTGTGAATAGCTGTCGCTCGTATTTTAAACATACAACATTTAGAAAGCCCATCCGATACGATCGACGCTACGTGATTCGCGGACGCAAGTCTTGAACAATACCACCTGTTGTGCCCACTATAGCAATAGGTACCGTTGTACTTGTGCACAAAATCGATAATAACGCTAATCTAGTAATAGTGCTAGGAAGTCCTATCACACGATACATTTTCCGTAATGCTCTTTGCATCGCGGTCAGTCTATATTTGCGACATGCTGCGACATTTTCGCATATTTTATGTGATATGGGTATACACGCGTCATAGATTACGTCGTATATCCCGGTTTATTTATAGGCTGATACATGATGCGTTTATTTTGTCACTTTCTCCTTTTACAGCACGCATGAGAATACTTCCGCAATGAGTCGGAGTCCTTGCGATACTAAAGGAATTAATCGGAGGATTTAGAATCGGTCAATGCTGCTTGATGAAATTATTGGACGGTCGCTATAGATAGAATCGGGTCGTTGCGCGGATCGCGATGGACAATTTGCCTTCACCTCTTTATTTTTCATTCGCGTCAGCACAACCCGACGGCATTCTGATTTGTAAGTAATATGAGCGACGTGCATGTCCCTCTGAGGTTTTTTCTTCGATGAGGAATTCGTAATTTCATGATTGTTTCTTGCAAATAGGATTAACGACCGCAATTTTGCGGGAAGGCCGTGTACGGCATGATACCTCGTTTCCAAGGTACGTCAATTACGAACGTTGACATGTAATTCTTGAACCCGCAAAGGAACACATCTTGATTTAACCATATGCATATATCTCATTTAAGACTAGTTGATGGAAAATTTTAGAAAATGTATAATTTTCTTCAAGAAAAATGGGGAACAAAATGGGAAACTTTCCTCTCTAACCTTGCTCGACACGCGCGCTTTAATCGACGTATATAGTCGATAGATAAACGCACAATAATAATATCGAGCGGACAAACATCATCGGGGAGTCTTTGTTCCATCTTATCGTGGCCCTCGCGAGCGCGAACAGTGAATCGCTTCACTTGCAACGATATAAAACTCCGTTTTTCACCGGACGATTACCCGCGGATCATCGTTTTTTACTTTGGATACTTTGGACATTGGTTCGAGTATCAACTATTCGCTGTTTGTTAATCGAACAAGGCAAGGATCGAATAGATCTGAAGTTCGATTTGCGCTACGTATGCGACAGATCGCGAAGGTATGCGGCATCGATCAATCACGCCTTATCGTAATTCGTAAAGGTGTCGATCAATCACACCATCGAGCGTAAAAGTCAAAATATTTTTTGCAACGCGCCGCGTATCTCACGTCATCTCGCGGGAACTGAAAATCCGGCGGCCTTGACGCCATTCGGAGACCAGTACAGCCGCGGCCACGTAATCCAGGACGCGGTGTTATTACGTCTAGTATAATGCTATTCTGTGAAGACACCTCCGTAATAATATTCATCTTCCCGTCGGATGGCCGGCAATTAAGCACCGGACGATGGCACGTCATATTCTCTATTTTTTCTCGTTTTTCAGTGATTGACGTTGTGACCGGCGGACATTTCGATCAATTGCTCTCGGATGCTTTCGTAACTCGGCACGGAGCAAAAAAATATCATTCGTTTTATGCATAATATTATCGGAAGGCTAATTGTTTGCTCGGGACTGAGGAAACACGTATATATTACAAACGATAATAATTGTCATAGCCCAGATAAAGATATCGCGCGACGTATTTCATGACGTTAGATAATACTCATTGCGGGGGTACACGCATTTCTGTGTATAGGTGTGCATTAGTGGATGCAGAAACGCACGTACTGTCAGTGTTCTTGTCGTTTTAGGAAATCTTCTTATCGAAAATTAATGAAGACTATTCTTAATAATAAGAAGATATTTCACCTGTCGTCAAGTCCTTTTGTCTTATTGCAAAAATGTGTACAAGGGGGGAGGGAATATAATCACGTGTCTTTGATTTAAAAAAAGATTATCGATCGAATAAACGTGTCCACGTACTTGACTGACTCGGATCTTTCACATCACGATGTATCTGATAAATTTTGATACCAATTTATACAGATATCGTGACACGCGAAAAACACAAGTTACATTTTGATATATCTACATTTCTCTCAAATTCTTGACTTGTAACGCCTTGAAAGAAATGTACGGTCACCAAGCGTGTTTTCCGTTCAGTGTTTAGAGAGCGAGATGCACATTTCGAGTAGCAATACGACCTAGATTGCTTGCGTGCTTGAACGGCACATTCTGACGTGCAAGAGAAGTGAAGAAACCTGCTTCGTGGAAGAATAACTTTACGTTACCGTGTTCTATTTTACTGGTTTCCACTCTTTACGTTCTACTCTCTAATTATGATTATAATGATCTCTCTTTATCTTGATCTCTATTACGATTTTTCCCCTTGCAGAAATTCATATATCATTGTTCTACTGACACATAATATCTACATGTTGAAATTTGACTATCCGAGCAATTCTTTATCGAATACTCTTGCTCGCAGTTATCATTTGCCTTGTAGTCGTTAAAATGTTTATCAATTTGTGTATAAGAATAGCGAACTAAGAGCGTCGAACGCTGTTCTCGCAAATGAACTCATATTTTCAGATTTCGAGAAATTCAACACGAATCTTTGGAATTTTTTCATTTTCCCATCACAAAATTATTGAAACGTAATTAATGAAACGTTCGATATCAATGATTTTCTTCGGAGTAAGGAAGGAATGTCTAGGGAGAGAATTTTTCGCTCACTTCAGAGTGGCTTGCAGAAATGTTGCAAAGAATAACTTCGTATGCCGATTACCTCGAGATTATCTTGTACAAATCTGTTGAAACCGCCGAAGCAATTCGAATACGAAGAATATTCAGTTGGAATTTGCTGATGTGTTACGATATACATTAATACACTTACGAAATTAGACTATTGCAGCGCTTGGATAAGACATGACGCGTTATTGCGCTGTTATATTCGCAAAATGATTGCAAAACAAAATGAAGAAAGTTCAGCGTGGCCTCGCGAAGACACAGCTAGCCGAGCATATGAGTTTTTGAGATCTTCTCGTCTTATATCCGTCTCTCTCTTTCTCTCCTTCTCGCTTTTGCCCCTTGCGCGGGACAGATATGTGGATATATATCCGCGTACACATTGCATACACACGTGAGCAACCGGAGTAATTTAAGCGCTGTAAACCGCCGTATGTCATAGCGCGATTTTTGCAATCCCCGCACGGGGTTTGCGAAATTCGCAAGTCGCGCAGCCTCCTCCAGACTCGAAATTGGGAAACTCGATTGGCCTCTCTTTCTCTCTGCGGCGTGTCTAGATCTCCGACTTCGAGTCTCATTCGTGCACGGTCGGCGATATTCTACGTACGCGCGCGCGATCAATCGACGGCAAACAATGGTGCAATTAGTGGCACGTGGGCGTTATTGCAGACGTAGATATTTACTTTATATCAGTTGTCATACGGAGCAGTAGTCATCTTGAAATTATGCGGACGAACTGCGCAGTAACGCCGCATCGAAGCCTGGTATATCTTTATTTTTTTTTTAAATTTATCAATTGATATCAATAATTTTAATATAACTTTGCAACATTTAAGTTTGAAACGAATCTGAATCTCCTTTTAGAGTATACATAAATCTTGCATTTTTCTTATCTTCGTGTAACGCAATAATTTTAAAAAGTCACGATGAGCACGCAACGTATCAATAATAATGATCTCAAAATGTTAGCGCGGCACATATCAGTGCCGTAAACCTACTGACCTACATTGTCTACGTCGGATGGCCTTCGCCATGCACGATTCGCATTTTTGTCCTCTACTTTTCAAGCTTACGAAATGGTACATATAATTACGAAATAGTCTGTATATAAAGATATAACCGCATCTCTACGCAGACGTTCAGCGCTTGCTTCAATTACATTAATTGAGCACGTAGCTCTCTGCTACTTACGAAGCAGTCATCAGGCGTGCGGAGGTCATTGCTTCCTACGCTTTTCGAGAAACAAAGACCGGGTCAACGGTACTTGCACTTTGCGTATTTTGCTTTTTCTTCAAACAAACCGCTCACTATCCGAGCGATAACGGAACCCGCATTCTGATTGCACCACCATGATCGCGCTCTCTGGAATACGGAGTATATAGACGTCGGAAAAACGCGCGGTAAAAGTTGTACGCCGCGATCTTAAAAATTAGAAACGTTAATTACATTTATTAGTCGTTAACTCAAATATATATATCGGCGCTCCACGCGAAATGTCCCTATTAAATCGATACCAATTAAATATAGTTGTTATTTGGCCCATTTATAAGTGACACGATAAATCCGGGTTAGATAGATTCGTAATAATTTACGATTCGCGATACTCGCGTTTCCATGACAGCGCGTTTGTATGTATCGGGTAAAACGTTGATTCATGAAAAAGCAATTATATAAGATCAATGTGTCGTATACACGTGCGGCCAGTAGTGTGGTCATGATCATAATATTGTGCACTCGAGCAATAAACGTTATTAGATGATAAACTGTAATAGCAAAGTTATCTTACGAGGCAATAAATGCCTCGCGTTAATTTCACCAAGAGCACGGGGAATATATAGGATATTCCCCGTGCTCTCCAGAAATCGCTGTGTTTCCTGTTGATTCCACATTGGAAGCCATGCGAGGAGAATTTCGCGCTATCGGATTTCCTAGAAACAGCAACAACGCCTGTATATCTGGCCAAGATAAACTGACATACATTTCAGCGAACGATAGATAATGTGTCGTAATAAAAGACAGAGTCTTTACTCCGTATAATTTAATAACTTCTCGTTATTTTATAAATTAGCTTGTTTTAGTAGCTAAATCAGATTTATAAATGTCAGATATATCATATATCGACCATAGCCGATAAACATAATAAACGATTGAATCGTTCCTAAAAACAAAGAAATATATCGATAAGCTTGTCCTTTATAAAATTATTAATTCATATTATGCTATTTACAGGCAAATCCTGAGTGATATATGTTTGACATTCAGAGAATTGCGTACAAATTCCGTTTCGAGTTGCATCCTACAGAATTCTCGGGCACTCTGTTCCGGCATTTATGTTTAAAGGCGGTTTGCCTTGAATTGAAATCAAAATAGTAACTTATTGTGTCATTACGATTTTATGCATCTTCACGTTCGGTTCGCAAATATTTGCACACGTAGCCACCGAGCCACCGGGTGGCCAGGTGGAGGATACTGAATGACGTACGTGACAACGCATGGCATTTATCTTCCTCGGGGAATGTTAAATTGCCACTTTGCCGTGCATACGTAACGACACAGTCTTATGGCAGGACAACACGTGAATGTAATGCGGAGTGCGTCTTTAAGCGACCATTTCGCTGTTACTTTCGTACGAGATATCTCGCCCGCATGTCGGATGAATGATAATAAACAGTTTTTTCTTGCCTAATAATTAAAGATTACTTGTCAGATTAGCGAATAAAATATTTCTTCCGATCGGAGATCTCAGAGATTAAAATGTTCTTTAAACAATCCTTCATTCAATCCTTATTCAGATTTGAAAAAAAAAAAAACGTGATATATTAGTTAAAAAAATATCCGACTTTTAGTTTTGTATAGCTACACTTTTTATATATTCATATATTCTATTTTACTTTTGTAGTCTCTGGGAACAGTTTTAAAGTCGAAGAATAGATTCTGAGAATCGTTTTGTCGGGTTCGTGTGCAGAGTCCATTGTAATCACTGATTATGCGGTCCGTGACGTAGGAAACAATATGCAAAGTTTTGCGGTCAACAATACATTAACTTGTATGCTCGCTGTCTTTTTCCTTGGGACAGACGCCTGTGCTGCAACAGCCTAACTTTAAATCAAGCGTTTAGGGGGCCGCGATTGCCAAAGCGCCGTTCAGGCCATTATCTACTTTTCTACTTACGATTTTGAAATAAGAACACTAGTGAAATCGAGAGCTATAAAGCAGGGAGGTCAAGTTATGTGACACTCGACTTTAGTAAGACAATCGTATTCTTGTATCGCTGTCGCTTCTTACGTGCATCGAGTCAGATTAACTTCTTTTTTATATAACGATAAGCATTTTTTTTGCTTTCGCATCAATGTTTCGCAAAAATAAACATAAAATTTTTCTGCGCTATTAAACAAAATTATACTTGCTTCGTGTTGAAAGGCAATTAATTTCATTTTTTTGCCGATAAAAAATAAAACGTGTTTCTCGATTGAATCGATAACGAAGAAGAATAATAAATTAACCATAAATATACATATCAAAAACAATTTTGACAACTCAAAATTGTGAACAAGAATTCTTACATTCCATAAATATCATATTTTTATATTATTGATAGCAAACAAATATTTGAAATTTGACGCGCTGCGAGAAAGATATTTGTTAGTAAAAATGTAGATAAATTTTTGTGCCACAATTCAGATTTAAAATTAAAATATTTATTATAAGACGTATTCAAGAGGTACAGAACAAGTATTACATTATTTACTTAATCAGACAGTCTATAATAATGATAAAATATGAAATAAAATATTCACAATAATTTACATTTCTGATTTTTAAATGCACTAAAAAAACAACAGATAAACACAGATAAAGCCGAGCCGAAACCTTGTATAATTTAATTACGAATTAAAAAATATAAAGATTATATATACGTTTAATTAATGTCGATAATTTTTTCCTGATTTTTTCTTAATTTATTCTTGAATTGCTTAATTTCTCTTATTATTTTAATCGCTCAACGATCGAAATGAAAATTATGACCAAACTAGAAATGATGCAACGATTTAGCTTTCTACGTTGCAGCGGACTCATCAATTAAAGCCGCTTCCGGCCTTCCGCTCACATGTGAATCACACAAGCTGATTGGCTATATACACGCGAATGTAATGTAATGTCCGAGTCTATTTGTCTTGGACTTTGTCCTGTTCTCTTTGTTCGATATCCCTCTGAGATACATGTATTAGTATTAGTCGATGTCATAAAAAGCAGTGATTACGCTTATGCCATCTCGGTACGACGGTCAACGATTGACTGATGACCGTATAAAAAAAAATATTTTATTTTGATTAATCCTGAGTGCTCGTCGAGAGTGTACCCTAAGTACATTTAATTATTTGTCATTGTAAATACGTGTGTGCGTGCCGCAAGCATATTTTTCATGATACGCGATATCTTAATCCGAAGATTCACTAGTAAATATAATGACCAAATAAATAAACATCTTCTATCTTTGTTTCCTCGTTACATTATCTTATGCGTTTGCATTAAAGACGCGCGTTTGTTAAAAAAATAATCATTTCATGTTTTCCCTCTGAATTTTTCTTACGCAAATCCATCGAAATATCATTTAACGGTTTAACGGAATTATTAACGGATGATAGAGAATATCGAGATTTCACCCTTGAAATTCACGGATCTAAAAATGTTATTTCACTTTCAGATGTGAAGACGATTCTCAAATCTGTCAGCGGCAGACTGCGATCCAGCGAGCTGACGGCTATTATGGGCCCTTCAGGCGCTGGAAAGTCAACGCTCCTAAATATCCTCACCGGATACAAGTGAGTCAGCGTGGAGCTTCCACACGATATAGTTATTGCGAATGAAATGACAATGTAATGGCCCGTTAAAGTGGCGCTAAACGAGAAAGGCGTGCGCGTGTGTCTTGAATAAAAATCTTGCGCATGTTAATCGTTAGAATAAATTCGCCCATACTTGTCTTGCTATCGTAATATTAAGTTTGCAACGCGTTGTGATTAATATATAATATATTCCCATAGATACAAATGAGTTGGTAGTAGCAGCAGATAAAATTGATAAGAGGTCATTTCGTTCATTCTTTATCGTTGAACAGCCACTGCTGTTAATGTTTCATGATTCACTCAAGTATTCCTATGAACATTCTCGTCTCTTTTTTGCTCACCTACGTTGCCATTAACTGTGTGCTGTCAAAACTAACAAGATTATTAAAAGGAAAATTGGGAAGAATAAAAAATTAGTTCCGTTCTCCAAAAAAAATCGCTTTTAATTTATCATCCAATGATCTCCATAAATTAGGAATTCTATTAAATCATATTAAATCATATTATTATTCGATTATCACTTGATATATTGCTATATTGCGACATGCAATATATTCTGCAAACTTCCACTTTTCAAAGACCCGTCAGTTAGACTATATATATATATATATATATATTTCAGCAGACCAATTTCGAATCGCCAGCGGCTCTTTATTCAATTTCTCCGATCATAGAACATTCGCAATTTTTTCCAGTATCAATGCGCGAAGCATTTTTCTTTCTTTCTTAACATTCACGTCATATTATTAACCGAAACGTCGTGCGACAGGTATTTCCTGCGAGAAATCCTCGCGTCTGTTGTTCAATAAACAAATACGACATGCACATTGGGAAAACGACAGAGAATAATCATCGCGCGAGAGACAACATCCCTTTCGCTTTCTCTCTGCGAAAATTAGTAGCTCCGAAAGTTTGCGACTCGTTATGGTCGTATACAAATCTATACAGCGCACGTAACCGTATAAATCTCCCGTCTCTTTACGTCGAGAAGATTTCGTCGTGTAATCTTACCGTGACCTCGTCGCGCGCTTTCAGGTTTTTTTTCTCTCCAAACCTTGTTCAAACGTTTCGCTTTCTTTCGCCACGCCACGGTCTCGCTTTCTTCGACGATATACATGTGGTATCACTTTCTTCGCGTTCTGCCGTTACGAAACAGACCGGCCGATATATTTGAGATGATAAAAATTTTACTCACGCGTGGATAGGAATGTCGTCATATATTGCACGTCATTTTTTTTCAGTCACATCGCATTTAACTATCACATGGAAATCGCTCCGCGAAAGCGTTTTCGGATTATTTTGAAATAAATTTAAAAGAAATTGTGACAGCACATTCGGTAAACATAAACTTTCTACTTCAATATATTGTCTTCAGTTGCAACTAACTGCAACGGTTCTGCTTAGTGAGAAGCAATCTACATTTAAACTTATTCATATCACTCTGAAAAAATTATGTAAATCACTGCAGTAGAGAAAAGCTTATCGGTTTTTTTCCAGCTCATTTTTAAAGCGTGATTTTTTTTATCGTATTATGTCTCATATATCGCAAATAATATGACATATCAATTTGAATAAATCAACGAATTCCAAACTGACTTTCAATAAATTCTTCCAAGAAATAATCAGCTTACAAAATGCTACGAGCGTCAAGGTTTATCGTCTCTATCAGAGATTTCCTTTCGGCTATTTCGCATTCCGCGTCGTAAAAAAGAACGATCCTTCTCATTTGCGTACGAATCGAATAGAGTGTCAAATCGTATAGTCGCGATGGCGCGTTCTTGTCTCCGCTTTATTTTGCATAGATTTGTAAGACCAATTGCCGGCAAGAAACCAGCGTGTTTTTGCTGCCATTACCTCTACATTGTACGTACAAGGGCGCTGCAAATGACATCTCGCCGCCGAGAATACTTTCGGAACGACTGCTCGAACCGGTTTTCCGACAGTTGCATTTTATAGAAGGCGACACGCAAATCTCAGACCGTTAATTGCCCGACACAACGATGTTGCATGCTTATTTTTCGATCGATATGGTCAATTACATTGCAAAAACTAATATCTGCGATATCTGTAATTATAATAAATTACTTTGTTCACAGCCGTCGAGTTTTTATATCGCAGTCTATCCTAAATAGATATCATATATTTTATACGAAATTAAAATTTTAATTTAAATTTAAATTTCGCGAAATTTTAATTTTAATTAAAATTTAAATTTCGTGAAAAATTTTAATTTTAATTAAAATTTATAAATATATATATGAATCATGGTCATAAAAGCAACTGATGACACAGGTGCAATGCAGTGATAATGAATCACTTTCGATTTCTTTCGGCCTATCCAATTTCGGTTATCTATATTGCATCTCACGATCAATTAGCTTCTTGATATTTTCGTGCAATGTTTACAGAAGCAATGGCCTGCAGATGCGGTCTGCCTGCGAGCAGCGTGACCTACGATGTATTTGTCGGCGCGTAAAAGTTGTTTCGCTGCTTGTTCGCTTCTTTTCCATCGTGTTTTCCAAACCGGTTTTATAGTCAGTCAACCGGTGCGCGCTGCGCGTCTGCGTCTATTCGCGTTTTGCGCATCCACGATTCAGAATCTTTCGCAGATATAAGTATGTAAAGCGATCTGACATTGTCCGATAAATAATCCTGTCTCTATTGCGATAGAAAAATTTATAGACTATTAATGTCTATCTTCGATTATAAAAGCGTTGACGGGAGTATTTAACGATCGGCCTGAATTTCTTCAGCGACCGTTTCATTATCCGTTCTGAAGTTAGAACGGATGAAAGACGTCCTTATATTCGGGCAATAGGAATGGCGATGAGAAATGCATGCGCATAAATTCCCGTCGTCCATTAATGTTTCTAATGATGCAACGTATGAATCGGGCAACATCGCTACAACGCACCGCCGTTATAACGAGTTATTCATTAGAAATTTTCTTATCAGGACGACAGGTGCGGAGGGCAGCGTCACGATGAACGGCCACGAAAGAAACCTTAGTACGTTCAGGAAACTCTCTTGCTACATCATGCAGGATAATCAGCTTCACATGAATCTAACGGTAGCGGAAGCTATGAAGGTCGCGGCGAACCTTAAGCTCGGCTCGAATGTTAACAAGGGAGAGAAGGAAGAAGTGGTAAGCTAATCGTCTTGTCTGATCTTTTGCTTTAGACTCTTCAAAGTAGATAACGGTTGAATGCAGTTGTTTATTCGTTTGCAGATAAAATTTCATAAATAGTACTTATATAAAAATGTACACACTTAGCGATAAATAGTAAAATTCGTTGTACGTTGCTCGTTTCAACCATTTTGAAGTCAGAACAAAAAAATTATTATTTATTAAAAGAAAATCCGTATAATTTCAGTCAATTATCGGCATTATATTTAATTATACCAAACAACACTTAATGTATTCCTCAAAACAGCTCGTGTATATATTTCTGTCTCTGCATTGCATACTTCTTTTTATTCTCAATTAATCATCAATCGAGATACACGTTATCAATTTTACACGTTATCAATTTATTGATTGACATGCGTATCGGTTCTTCCGCACAGATTCAAGAAATCCTTGAAACTCTCGGCCTGTCTGAGCACCGCCGTACTATGACCTCGAACCTGAGCGGCGGTCAAAAGAAAAGGCTCTCCATCGCCCTGGAGTTAGTGAACAATCCCCCTATAATGTTCTTCGACGAGCCGACTAGGTAAGTTTCAAATTTCATGCGAAATACATAATTCAATGTTTTCGTAACCATTTGATTTTGTTTGCATAAATTTGAAAATTAATTCTGCAAGTACATTGACTCAAGACAAATATGTACGCTGCATCAAGATAAAAATATGGTGTACGGTGATAAATTATTGTCCATGAGTGACGTCACGCAATTTTTTAATTCCCCGTGTACACAACAATTCAAGGATAAATTTTATGATACAACTTGCTGTTAATGAAAATTAGAAGGCTAAAGAGATTAAAGACGTGTGTATATTAAAAAAATAGTATACACACAAAAATAATATATTCGAGGATTTGAGTGGATAGATAGATCAAACCACAGGAAATCGAGTAACGATCTCCTTTACTTTCTCTAAATGAGACGTGCGAGAGAAACTCCGTCTTTCCTCAATAATTTCCTTGATCTTTAAATCTCGAGCTTGGCCAACGTCATTAGGATATCCTTGTCCCAGGATATCGTGTTTTTACAAGGTTCCGGAAATAAGCGAATTTTCTTTTTTTTTTTTACATTTTAATAAAGGCGTACAGTTGAATTTCTCCTTGCAACTTTCAAGAAACTCTCTATGCAGCCACGTTCCAGATTTACAACTCCGTAACTGTGTCTTGCGATGTATAACTATAACGATAAGTGGTTACACGAAAATCTTTTATCTTAGAGATTGTTACAAATCTCTGGTGTCATCGAAAATTAAATAATGATCTAATTGATCTAATTCAGTCTTTAATGTTCCCTTACTTGTTATCATTCTGAAAGTCATATTTTAAATTATGTATTGATATATACATATATTAAAAGATTAGATACAAATATTTTTGAAATATCTCACTTAAGCTAGAATCGAAATGAGATGTAAAACGACATAATGCACGCGTAACGGGAGAAAGTAAACGATGCTCGGTTTTTGAAACATTTCTTTCTCGTCGGTTCACTTTCACTGAGACGGTACATCGGAATTTTTGTGTATACAATGGCGTCGCATTTCATTTCACTGCACGCGATAATTTCGATAAATAATCTTCTCATCCGTCCGTGTTTGTGTCATTACACAAATACGATATAAAAAAAATCTTCATACTCGTACCGTTCAAAGTTTGAGTTCGATTTCCTGACCTACAGTACCGCGCGTCTCCTCGAGACGCTTTTTTAGTCGTTTAACCGGTTTCTGGAAATAAGAGTCACTCGGTATCAGTTTCCTTTAATGGCAGAAAATAACGCCACGTCGACAAATGATGACCGGTCCTCTCAAGGTCTGTACTTGAACCAAGAACTTGGGTATATTTCCCCTCCTTTAAAAAAAAAAATATTTAGCCCGACCGTTCGCAATCAGTTGAAGGAAAAAGAACTCTTAAGAAGACTTCATTAATACAGATATTTCGTGTGGACAAACAGATATTATATATTATTGTACCCTTTTTACGCTGTCACTTACACAGCACAAATATGAAGAAGAAAAATATATGTATAAAGAAATACAAATATAAATATAAATATAAATATGAAGAAGAAAAATATAAGTATTCTACATGTGGTGGCACCGATTGATTTTTCTGGTTGTTTACAGCGGCCTGGACTCCTCGTCTTGTTTCCAATGCATCTCGTTGCTGAAAACTCTGGCACGTGGCGGCAGAACGATAATCTGTACAATTCATCAGCCCAGTGCGAGACTTTTCGAGATGTTCGATGCTCTCTACACGTTGGCCGAGGGCCAATGCGTTTATCAAGGTTCTACATCACAACTGGTGCCTTTCCTAAGGACAATTGGCCTTAATTGCCCAAGCTATCACAATCCAGCGTCGTTTAGTGAGTATACTTTTGACGCGTCAGTATTTTAATCGTTTTATATTAGAGCGAAGTAAATTAATGAAAATAAAAAAAAATAGTCTCTATAAGCGATCTACCTTTATTTATAATAGATTGGTAATTTGTTTCGTGCGCAAATATTAGTGACATGATTCCTGATCTGTTATACAGTCATTGAGGTATCGTGCGGTGAATACGGCGACAATATCAAGAACTTAATCAACGCGATAAACAACGGCAAGTCCGACATACGCGAAGGATACCCGTTCCCCGAGACAAAGGAGGGAATGAACAATTGCACCGCTGCGACGGGTATTTTGAAGAATGGTGATAAAATGAAGCTCAAAGACAAAAATGACATCAGCAATTTGGAGGAAAAGTTCCAGGAAGAGAAAACTACCGAGATTAGTAATGGAAAACTCATTCCCGGCTACGCTACAAACGATATTACTAAACAAGGTAACGTTATATATATATATATTTTTTTTTTAATGATTGCAACATCAGTTTTCCAGTTGTTCATAACTTCAGTTAATATAATTTTTCTGTAATTGCAAGTTAAATATTAGCCTTTTGGAAAAAAAACTCGTTTTATATAAAGCCTTATAGCCTCCTCCTGATTTTATTGCAGAATCTCTTATCTGACAAGCGAAGTTGTCAGACACTAAACGTTCTTGCATTCTTTTCAAGAAGCGTAATATAGGATATTATAAAAATAGTACAAAATAATGTAAATATTAAAATTAATGTTTTAGGGTTGGATATATCAATACCAATGGATCCGGATAAGAAGGACAATGCTAACGTAGCCCTGCTCGACGAATCTATCGTAGTAACGCCGGAGAGATACGCCACGTCTGAATTTACGCAATTCTACATCATTCTGAAACGCGCCCTACTCTTCAGCTGTAGAGATTGGGTAGGTGTTCGAAGAAGCAGAATATCTCGCCTATTTGCAACTGCGAATACTCGCAGCATCAACGCAACGAAATATTTCATCATCTATGGCGTATCTCCCAATTTTTAGAGATACTGTTTAATTCTAATATTCCTCTCTAATATGTCTGCAGACTCTCATGTATCTCCGACTCTTCGCTCACGTTCTGGTGGCGGGGTTAATCAGCGCGCTGTATTATGATATCGGAAACGACGGCGCCAAAGTACTTAGCAACCTGGGATTCCTCTTCTTCAACATGCTGTTCCTCATGTACACTTCCATGACAATCACGATTCTGTCCTGTAAGTGTGCCTGCGTGATTTACGCTTATATCGTATTTATCACTTCGCGATCGATGAAGAGCAATCGTATACACTGTCCCTGTATGAACCACCTCATTTCTTTATTTTTTCTAGTCCCGCTGGAACTGCCTGTGCTCTTGAAGGAGAACTTCAATAGATGGTACTCTCTCAAGTCGTATTACTTAGCGATTACCATTTCGGATTTACCGTTTCAGGTAGGCTCCATCGCACAACGATATAGAAACGGAATGTATGTACGCAGTTGCACGGCGAATAAACAATTAATCTCGTATTTCTTGTCTTTTTCAGACTGTATTCTGTATATTGTACGTCACCGTTGTGTACTTCCTGACGAGCCAGCCGGCGGACGTGACGCGGTTCTCCATGTTCGTCGGCACCTGTCTACTGATTTCCTTCGTCGCGCAATCAGTGGGCCTGATGGTCGGCGCGGCGATGAACGTGCAGAACGGCGTGTTCCTGGCGCCAGTGATGTCGGTGCCTTTCCTCCTCTTCTCAGGGTTCTTCGTCAGCTTCGACGCGATCCCGGTCTATCTACGGTGGATCACGTACCTCAGTTACATCAGATACGGTTTCGAGGGTACCGCCTTAACCATTTACGGCTACGGCCGGGAGAAACTGAAGTGTTTCCAGGTAGGTTTAACATCGCACATCCGTTGACGTCGATTTTCGATTGCGAGTGACGTTCGCTGAACTCTCGTGCGTTGCTTTCAGGTGTACTGCCACTTCAAAAATCCGGAGACGACCCTGGAGGAGCTGGACATGCTTGACGCAGACTTTACTCTGGACACTCTCGCTCTCCTGCTCATCTTCGTCATCCTGCGAATCGCCGCATATCTCTTCCTGCGTTGGAAGATCAAGACCGCCCGATAGATCTTAGGCGCGCGTAAAACCTTGTAAAAATCAGATATGGTTGCGAGTGGACGGGCAAGTTGGCACAAGTGTTACCGTCTATCGCGTAGAACTCGCGCAGGCAATAAACGGACGCATTCTTCCGTAATCGATAATCTCGTAATGATATTTTGAAAATGGCGATACGAAGACTCTCGATTTCGTCGCCTTAGAACAATAACCGTCACAAGACACAAGGAACTTTACGCGAAACGAGGAATTTCCGCGGTATTTTTCGGTGAGGCAATCTCACGATTTTCACAACGATAACCATTCGACCTGACGAGACATTAATACGTCTTGAAAATATCACAAAGTATGATGTATACTTTGATTACTTTCTTTCATGTTCTAAAGTTGTTGAATTTAGCTGATGTGTAGGATCAATACTAATGTAACTTATTTATATTTCCTTAGTTTAATAACGACGACGGCTGGTAGTTACGACTGTAATATATTTGTTTCCAGGGTACTATTCTATAGTATATATGTACACGTATATATATCCGAAATATGCATCTTCCCACTTTTTTTACTGTATCAGTACACACATTTTCGTTAGAACGCGACCAAGCATCGATCTTGAATTTATCGAACGTTTGTCAGCGTGATGCGATCGCGCAATGCCTTCGAGACATTACGAACTACTTGAAATATATGCCGAAAATCTGGAATTGTTTTGAATATTAATCAAAACAAAAAAAATATTTGAAGGAATATAATTTTGAAAATTTTAAGAGCACATCTTTTTCTTTTCACTTTCATCTCAATTCATTACATATTTCGTAAACAGACAAATAGAGACTAAAAAACTTTGAATTTTAAATCTTCAAACGCCTCAAACGAAAGATTTTGTAGAAGTTCAAAAGTCTGAAAACATTTAAGATTTTTTAGAACTTTCAAAAATGTTTTGGTATCGTATAAAAAATATTCAAAGCAATTCGAATCTTTACACGCTTTGAATCGTCTGAAAAATTTTCAAAAGAAGGATTCGAATGCTTTTACTAAATTATGCGACTCGACTGGAAGGCAGAATGAAAGGATCAACTCGCGCGTGATCCCTTAGGAGGGTCTTATGAATCGCCTTCAATCCTGTCTACTTTTCGTGGACGAACACGAGGCCTTAATCGATGACGTATTTCACGAGCGACCACTCTATTCTATCCAATGGCTGTGAGCTTCATGATGCAAAAAAAAAAAGAAGAAAAAGTTAGAGGAAATCAAACGCGAATACTTGTGTTATTAAAATTAAGCTCGGACGGAACGTCCGAGATGATTTGTAAGTGCACGAATTTATACGTATCTTGCCAGATTAAATATTACCGTTGAAGATCCGATGTTTTTTTTTTTTACGTTTTACAAGGAAAAGTGCGGTTCCTTGACGGATCATGTCAAAGTGAGCGTTTACGCACTTCTGTAAAAGCTTGTGAATATTTGCAGCCACATGTTGAACGCCGAAGATAATTGGCGAGCGAATGTACTATATACATAATATTCCTTAGACAGCTCATGATAAATGACGAACAAATTTTTTTCGCTCTACATTTGTGTCAGTTCACAAACTGATGCGAAAAACAAGTTTTTGTACATTGTCGAAAACGAATTATGTAACTAATTTTCTATTGTTTACGAATTGTTATTATTTTTATACAGAATGCAAGATTATTCTTCTAAACAAGCGCGAACCCTTGACCTTTCTAGTGTTAAGTCGTTAAGTGGCAAAAAGAATAATACTTTCAAAGATGGAAGAAGAAAACAGCGATTTAAGATTGATTCTATGTAATTGTTAATTAATATATAGAGTCTTTTCTCTCTCTCTCTCTCTCTCTCTCTTGTTTGTATATTTCCTCGTAACTCACCAAAGTTAAGGGTTTAAATCGGCGACTTAATTACAAATATAATAATGTACTGATGCGACGAACGGCTCTCAAACGGATGAAGTAATCCTTTATACGATATGTGTATTTACACCGAAATGAGAAATGAACAATAATCGCTCGATAGCATAATCGATTGCTAATATAAATATATATATATATATATATATATATATATATATATGTATGTATACTTTTATAAACCAAGGTGCGTCGAGATGTGCATGTACCTAATTAGCCGGTTTGGCATAATCGTTGCATAAATAATAATTTACGCATGTATAATACGAATAAAATATGTTCTTTTCGTAATGCAATACAATTTCGTAATAAAAAAATTCAATTTCAATAATCTCTGTTACGTTATATTCATTTTCTTTTAATTTGTATCCCTTGTATCCCGTCACACTAAATGTGTCTGTTAGATTTATTTATTTGGAATTTGATCTTCATTTAGAAGATTATGTAACTTATATTTATGTGTATGCATTGAAAGAATATTTTAATATTACATCACGTCGTGACACAATATTTATGTAACACATTAAGATAATTTTTTTAAGCAAATGTTTAACTTTCAACCAAGTAAATAACTGCGAGTTCTTCTCTATGTTTTCGTGTTTAGCAGTTTTCTTGTTTGATAATATTATCTGAATTTTATTTGCAATTTATTCAAGATTTATGTATCATAATAAACAACACAATGATAAAACGTTTTACGTAATATATTGATTATTAATAAACGCGACTGAATGGATATGATAAATTAAAGCTCAAAGAGCGAAATATGTATATAAGATTAATATGTAAGTTAACACATCAATTTGACAGAAATAAATTTCAAAAATTTATTTATGTCTTTTAAGTAAATTTACTTGCTGTAAAATTTAAATTTGTGTCATTTAACTTTATGTCATCGTTAATATCAATAAAAAATAGTAGATAATAGATGATTCTGAAACAAATTGTAAATACAACGATTTGAATAGAGTTGCCTTGCAACTATTTTTCTCACATGCAGAAATTTATAGCTTATATAATTTTATATGTATCATAAATTAGTATGTCATGGATGAGAGATAATTAATCGGAAAGGAGATCACACCATTACATTAGCGATTTGGTAGGATTATTTTAATGGCTTATAATCATACGTTATTGTCTTAAGAACATAGAATTTCCACTGCTTTATTAATGACACTCTCTGTGCACGCATGCCATTAACGACAGCACAAGTGTGGAAAAGTGTCGGAAATTATTATAATAATCTTGAATCAATTATTTTTTAATACGCACGTGCGATGATCGTGCAAACATGTAACAAAGATCATTTCTAAGATATCACTCGAAATAGTACTAACTAGAGATTCGAATGCACTCTGCCGTATACAAACTGTATACGTCACAACTAGATAATTTTCATTTATAGAACTCTACTTTAAAACATTAATCGAAAGCGTTACATACACTGCAAATCCAAGTGTGTAAGTCAAAATTTTTACACATTTTATCTGTGTTTTACACAGTTAAATGCATTTTTTACACGCTCACACATATTATTGTCAAATTAAGCGTGTAAAAATATGCATTTAACTGTGTAAAACATAGATAAAATGTGTAAAAATATAACACACGTATAAATGCGGAAAAAGTGACAAGTGAGATTTACATACTTGGATTTGGAGTGTATCAGCGATCATTACATTTGTCGCGGATGTTAAAGTAAATAACGAAAAATGTTAAAATTAAATATAGGTATCACATGTAGACACATAGAAGTGGGGGACAAAAATGCGTCTTTACGAAAAGCGTCAATATCGTCGCATTCTTGGCTACCATACGTTTAGTGCCAGTTCGCCAAAGAGATTCATGTCGTAAAGATCGCCATAAAAGTCAATTTTTCGTTCAACGCAAAGATCTATCGCGATATCTTCACGAGATTTCTTAATACAAAAATTAAAAACTCTAATAATTGATTGATAAGGAGAAGTGTGCATTGAATCAATCGTAATAAGTATATCGTAACTACACAGTGATTAATCTTTAATATCTATATGTTGGAGCGCGATTAACGCGATCGGCTCGAGTTTACTGGTAATACATGCAGATGTGATTTGTGATAAAATTAATCAGATAAAATTAATGAATTCTAAATAGGATACGTACATAGAAAAAATTGCTGTGGATGTTACAACAATATTCTCTATGTTTGTAAAAGAAATGCATGTGAATTTAAGTTATATTGATGTTACATATGCATACATCTGTTAAGGTATGCTCATTAGTACACGGTTATCACAACTGTAGTGCTTAGGATATATAACATTCGGTTAGAATATCTTTATAAATGTGGTTGCCTCAACCAAAGCATTATTGTTATCTCTCTAATGATTGAGAGATATATATGATGTAGTTGCATATTACAATGCACATCGAGACAGAGAGTTCAATTAACTATATATATAAATCACTTCCAAAGTATTTTAATTCCTATAACCCTTTTAAATTGATGAGCAAAAATTATCATAATTATTATGTTGTGGCAGCAGTAATTTTTTTCCGTGTACAATTTGGAAACGACGGGTAAGTATTAGTTAATCTTTTTGGCACAATTTCAAATCCTTGCGAAAGAAACTGGATTCTTTTGATATAATCCTTCAGAAATTTTCAAAGAAGTCAGCAAGGTGAGCAACTTTTTAGCAATGTTATTTGCTCGGTTGTATTTAGCATGTTTTGAATACGTAATCCTGGCAACAGTTAATGAAATTCATTGCTTAGAAGAGGACAAGTTATTTCCAAACAGTATAATATACCTTATTTATAAGTTGTATGCATGGAAATAAAATACATGGAATAAAGAGAAACAAATCTTTAGCTACTCTGAGCTTTAAAATAATTTCATTCTCTCTCGAAAGCTCTCTTGTAAAAGAGAAAATACGCAGTATATTTTATAATTATCATTCAGATACGGGCAGTGATTAATCCTTTGGCGTAAATATGTATGTGCTATCAATGTACGGTCTATCATTCGCGGACTGCAGTAAATAAATTTATTTCTGATTCAGTGATACAGAACAAAGTCTGTTTGTTATAGATTTGGAAAGTGTTACATGTGTAAAATGGATAACAAGTAAGACACAACAATTTCCCCTCTTAATTTTCACGATTGCATCCGCCAGCCATTTCATGCGCGATAAATACGCATTGTGCGTGCGGCCACCCTTTGATTTTTCAATTTTTATACAAACTAAAACCGGTTAAAGCCAATAGATCAAGTCATCCGGTGCACCGTGAGAAATTTATTTGACCCCGAAACGACCGATTCCAACGATCGGTTTGAATTGTGTGGGTAGCAAAAATTTACGGGGAGTCGGCCGCGAAAGAAATCGATATTCGCGTAGTGGCGCCAAAGCGATAGAGTTCGGAAGCCATTTCGCCCGCGCTCTAGGCTCTTCGCCTTTGTGTCCGCCCGATAGAAACGCGATCGACGGAAATGTTGACCAGTCACGCCTCGTTCGTCAAAGGACTCATCCCGTATTTTAGTCGCGACGTTGATTCATGACACCCGCCACACCGCGTGCGGCTGCCTCCTCCGCGGCGTAACTAGGAGCGCGCCCGTTGCGAGGAGGCTCTCATGCCATACATATACACTAACAGGGAGAGATATAGCTGGTGCGGGAGCAAGCCAACGTTATTTCCGAGTCAGTCTATCGCCGTTGCTGGTGGCGGTGCCGCTAAGCTCTGCTACGTTCCGTCGCTTGCGGTGCCTCTACCACGGGCAGTGTGAATCGTGTCAATTGACGAACCGCGACCGACGACGTGAGTTATCCGCGTGTCATCAATACTACCTACCGCGTTTCCCAAGCAATATAGGGACGCCGCCAAAACGCGCAAAAATTCGGAGCAAAATTCGAGTATTCGAGACGTTCGAGACTGTAAATATCCCTGTAAATAACCGTGATGTCGTACATAGACTTTGGTATACTTGCAAAACGATTTCTTATCTACGAATTTTTTTAGTTAATTTGAAAATAATTTACTGGTTGTTTAGAAATGCCGAGCAAATAATTTTCACAATTACGAGTAATCGAACCTCGGAGACTTTGAGAAATTACGGACATTGTGAGTGAACTATATTGTGTTTCATTTAACTTCAACTAAATAAGAGAAGAATTTAAGAGTCAATTAAAAAGACAGTTGGAATTTAATACGCAAAAAGACAGAAAAATAAAAAATACATAGGGAAAAAAACAGCGCAAACGTTATCGAACTATATACTCATACACAACACAAATATTTGTAAATAATTACGAGATACAATAAGAAACAAAATAATATAGATATGTAGGACTAGAGAGATAATAAACTCTGTCCTATTTTTATTACTTATTTTTTCTTCTTATTTACGTTCTTTTTACATGGTTTCTTATCGTTATACAACACTGACTACAACAGTTGGTAGATAAAGAAAGACGAAACAAGTGCGAAATCATTTGTTACTTAAAAGCAGAAGTATGTACATGGAATAACGCGCAAGTAATTCGAAACATTTTAAAATATATATAAATGTAAAAATGTCGTCGCTTTTTCGATTAGCACAAAAAGCTTTTAATAAAGCATGATTCCACGAAGTGGACGTCACACGCCGGAAATGCGTCAATGATTCTAATTATCGCGACTTCGTTGCTTTCCGCGTGCATGCGGAGACAGGCTTTTCTGAAACCCGCACCTTTGCAGCAGGTAGAACCGGAAGAGGGTACCGATCGTTGCAGCCGGCAGGGTTGCGGGTTTGACACGCGGGGACGTTGCTGCCCTCGTCTCATAGCGGATCTTAAATGAATCAGGCCCTTCGATCGCGCGGTGCGTGACTAAAACTGCCAGCGGAATAAACTGCGGAAGGCTGAGTCAGTCGGCTTGTAAAACCGCACGACTACATTGTACTCCCGTCGAGTTAATTCTCGCGTCCGGAGTGAGAAATAAAAAACGGGAAAACATTAAAGGAAGACATTCTTGTGGAAACTTTTTTTTAAACTTAAGCGCACAATTTTTCATAATCGCGTAACACGTATACGCGAAGAGACTGCGAACTGACGTTCCATATAGTGCAATGTAGTGTGTATTATATGCAGTAATGTGTATACTTTGAACTTAAGCCGTGAGCCCTATTTTTATCTCAATTTATTTTTCTTTTATCTTCTTTTTCTTCAGTTTCCTTTTACTTCAGTTCCTGGTAATTTGTTGATGCCATTTGCGTATGTTTCTTTCTTGTTTGTTAAATTTAATTTTACAATTTTCACAATGTAATATATTTCACAATGAAGTATTATTATTATTATTATTATCATTAATAAATAAGTTAATTTTGTAAAGATTTTAAAAAGAAGAAAGGAATTCAATTAACATCACAGAGGTCTTCCAAGAGCCAATTATTCGGGGCTTCCTTGACCTCCATTTCTAAACCTATAGCAACACCGTCCTATCGTTTGACACGGGCGCGCGTATGTGTGTTTATTAGCCGTAATTCACCGACGTCGCGGATGCTCGATCGAACACTTGCGCGGCTGAAGTTCAATGTGCTGCATAAGATTTCCGTAATGGCGCATGCGTGAGATGTAAATTCCCAGATGACAGTCGCGCGTTCACTTTGGTTATTTATTATGTATAAAAACTATAACGATTTACACGTGTCGCGTGTAAGAACTGCATGGTTGTTTTCGAACGTTTCAAAAAGAAAAAAAGAGAAGAAAAAAACAGAGAAGAATAAACGATCTGTTTCCTCCTCGAGAAGAGGAATCTTCTGACCTCCTGAAGTCTGAATACACATACCATTGTAACTCGCTAATATAAAAAAAAACGCAGAGCTCCGATCCTCTTTATCTGTCAAAGGAACAGCGTCATCAAGATATTTGCAGTTGTCATCTTCTGTATTGTAACATAGGGCGGTTTATAGTCCGATCTTATATTCAAGATCATCTTAAGTACGATCTCGAGACACACTGTACGGTCTCTTCACTGATTGAATGACGTTGTAAGCCTATCCAGACTTAAGATGATATTGAACACGCGAAAAGAACGGTTTTGCTAAAGTATCTAAAAATTTGGCTGACACAGAAAATAATCTGAAAATTAATTTTGTTATACTATCAAAATAATTATGTAGCACACTTTTAAGCTGGTTGCTAGAACGTCAAAATTTCTTTGCATCACTCATTATGCTTGAACCTGCATTATAATTCTGATAGTCCAGCAAAATTATTTTCAGATCTCCAACTGAGTTTTTAGGTGCTTTGACGAAATCGTTCTTCCCGTGACACACAAGACAGGACTATGAATAGACAAGGATCGGTTAGAGGTGACACTTTCGAAGCTCGTGATACTTTATTTTTCTCTCGTTTTTCCTCCCCTGATTCCTATTAATACCCATTCTTTTGTCCATTCGGTTTCAGTAGGCATCATTTCTTCCCGCCCGCATCGTTTCCCTGCTGATGCCGAACGGCTCGTTGCGGAAAAAAGTATCGCGTAATGACAACCGTCCACTGAAGACTAAACTGTTCTCGAGAATATTCCGGTGTGGGAAAATCGTCATGGATCTTACTCCAGAAAACAACATAAATATTGCCGGTAACGGCGTAAATGGCGTAAACGGCGTTCACGGGAATGCAAAAGATGCCTTTAACAATGGCAACGGCACTCCATGTATGTCGTATCTTTCGAAAATGGCTGCGGTGGATATCGAATTCAACGATGTGACATATTCAGTGCCGAGCCCACGAAAAGGTAACTGATCACCTTTTAAGATTAATATACGATTAATATCCAGGTCCGGCAGAATAATATGTATAAGCGAGCACGACGTGATTCCTTACGAAAAAAATAAGAACAAAAATTTATTGTTAATTATACGCAGGATCTGGCTAAATAATATGTACAAACGGGCATAACATAATTTCTTGTAAAAAAATAACAAAAATATAGAATAAAATTTTTTTAATATTAATTTGAACCATACCGTACGTAAAAATAAATTTGAGAACGCTGTCTACGGTCACGGCTGAATCTTAGTGCCTAATAAAATCTATATGAATTTTCAAATTCGTTATTAAGACTTTTTTAAACTGCCGGTCGAATCAATGTCGGATTTGGAATCATTAGCCGAAGGAATAGCGAGATCATAATTAATCTTCATTCTTTAGTAATTCGACGAGAAAATTTTATTTTCGGTTTAACTTTCGAGAAAATCGAGTTTAAAAATCTGCATGCGTATGCTATTATAGCTAAGATATGTTTCGTCGAGCGACGTATTGTTAAACAATGTCTACATGGCATTTAAAAGCTACTGATAATGAGTTCAAGGAAAAACACAAAGAAAATTTTTAATAAAAA
This sequence comes from Wasmannia auropunctata, assembly GCF_000956235.1. Taxonomy (NCBI): domain Eukaryota; kingdom Metazoa; phylum Arthropoda; class Insecta; order Hymenoptera; family Formicidae; genus Wasmannia; species Wasmannia auropunctata. Next base: position 113,478 of record NW_012028719.1, on the reverse strand, counting down.
AATTTTATTTTATCAATTACAGAATTGTTGAAACTGTTGTCCTCGTTATCGGATGTATAACTGTGCTCGTCTCGGCAACGTATTTTGATTTTTCAATTCTGCGTGATTAATTGATTGTACTATTTTGATTGATTGGTCTCGACTGTCGATATCTTCACGTCGTGATATTGAATGAAAATTGATTCGGTAGTAGAATATTGTTCATAAACATGATACGCGTATATGTCGCTCAACGAATCGTAACTTAGCTATAAATAACATACTGCGTACGCAGCGGATTTTCAAACTTGATTTTCTCGAAATTAGCTAATTGTAAGCCAAAAATTAAAAAATTTTGTTCTACATTTTTTCTTATTTTTTCATAAGGAAACACGCCATTATATTATTCGACTAGACCCTGTATGATTAACAATAAAAATTTTAAATCATTTTATATTTTAAACTGGAATCTCTCTTCGCGAACGAAATAGCTTCGTGACGCATCAAGTCAATCTTTTTTTCTCGAGAATTCAGTAATCATGTCCTAAGATTACTACAATTAACAATAAAAATTTCAAGTTGTTTCATATTTTTAATTTCTCCCGGAATAGTTTATTCGCGTGCAAAATACATAATTTCGCAACACAATCTTTTTTTCTTGGAAATCCGGGTACCCGTCTATTTTTACAATTATTACCGATAAAATAATAGATCCAGCATTTTACAAGATAAACGTTACGCAATCTAAAGAGGACCAATATATTGCAAAGTATGTTTTACGCAAAGCTATTCATTTTATGTCGGGAAATAATCTTGGATCATGATGTATACCGCTTAATTGATGCATGTACATTCGATTATATTCAATGTATATTCAATGTATGTATTAAAACATTTATTTCAGATAAGAGCGTATTAATTATACGAAAGAAATACGCTGAGCGTGCACTTCCCGGATATACTTATCAGTATATAAACACACACACACACACACACACA